>NC_079152.1:112475044-112779863 GCF_947563725.1 Argiope bruennichi | reverse complement strand
CCATTACTCAACTTAAAGCAGATAATCAATATGTCGATGTGACTTTTAAAAAACAAAAACGAAAATGCTTAAAAATTTAAATATATTTCATGTTTTTATGTATCAGTAAATTAAATAAATATATTCATATTTGATGGGAAAAATAAAATCATATACGAAAATTTTATTTCCCAAAATCTGTAAAAGAATACATTAATCCGCATAGATTAATATATTTAGAACAAATTTGATCATTCCCCCAGATAAAAATGATAGAGATTTGATTAAATTTTATTCTTTACTATTGAAGAATTATTGCTATGAATTTTCTCTTAAAAGAAAGTGTGTGTTTCTTAGTTTCATCATTTAATAAATCAAATATAATAAATTAATAATTGCAGCAACATTATTTGCTTTCTAAAATTCCAATTAAATGAGACAGACTTATATTTTTGATGCAAGTTAAATTTTTAATACATTTTCTACAAATTAAAATATTTTTGAAATTGATTTTAAACTCCAAAAAGGAAGGACAATTTTTTAGTATTATTCTAACAATTGTAGCGAATGTTTTGAAGCTGAAGCACCTATAATTAAATTGCAATTATTTTTATTTACGATTATTCGTCTATTTACATGAAAGACTAAAATTATCTTTGCAGTTGTTATTTATAAATAATTATAGCAGAAATACCGTTTTAAAAATTTTAATCAATATTTTTAAGGCATATACGTTTAAAAATATTTCAAGTCTTTTTCTTTCCCAAAAGTTTCTCACGATTTAATTCAACAAAATTATCGTTTATGTTTATATTAAAGTTAATTTATTTATAAGAAAATAAAAATGAAGTATCTGAATTTATTCTTACAAGTATTTTTAACTTTTTTAATTTGCAGATATATTCTAAAAATGCTTAGCAACACCAACACTAAATCGCATTTGACATTTTCACATGATCATCAATAAAATTCCTTTATTAGATTAATATCTTTAAATGCACTATTTGATGCATATGAAGCAAAATAACAAATATTTCTGAATAAAAGTATTTAAAAATCTTAGAAATAAAGATAAAAATCCGCTGGATCTTTAGAAAAGACTTTAATTCCCTGAGGAGTTTTGACGAAACTTTAGAAATTTTAAATTACGGTCATGCCATACTGAAAAGTCTTTCGTTTTTAATCCATAAGGTGAATCAATCGATATTTCAATCCAGCTACTCAGCTCACAGATGTTTAAACATTGTATTTTTCAAATTTGATTAGAAGTTATTAGGTAATTGGTGTATGCTTTGACGAAATTTAATAATCTAAGTAAAATTTATTAACTTCTAAATGAATGATTATTTGGTAAATTTCAAATTTTATTAAATCGTAAAATATGACTTTTAGGCCTAATTGGACATTTGAAGATTAAATTGCATAATTGAAGTTGTAATGCGTATAATTCTGACAAATTATGTTTTTTTAATTACAGTTTTTTTTATCAAATATACATTATAATTTAGATAAAACAAGAAGTAAAAATTCTTCATTTTTAGAAATAAATACTTTTTGTTTGAATTTTCGGGACACTAAGTATTTCCATTTATTTATTATTTTTAAATAAATTTTTATTTTTATTTTTAAATGAATATTTAAGGGAACAAAATTGATTATTCTAGAAAACAGATTCGTTATTTTAAATTAAATAAGGAAATAAAACATTTTTTAGTAAATGTTATATCTAACACGGTCTCCTTATAAATAATATGAAAACAGATTGATAATAATGAAGCCTAAATAATAGAATAAATATTTAACTAATATTAATTTTATTTATGCAAGGATATGAGAAATGGAAAAATATATTATATAAGTTGGTGATTTTCTATCTATAATAGTGATTGGATATACTTTTAACTACTTTATATAGTAAAAGTTATTTCTAAATAAATAACTGCATTATTAAGTTTCTTCTCTTATCAATCGTCTTTTTACTGTTTAGTGATGAACAGAAATTTAGTTTTCAAAGAAAACACAATGTTCATAGTCTTTCGTCTTTCAAATTTAATGCAAAAACTTGAAAAGTGTTGCAAAAACTTGATAAACGTATATGATTTAGTTGAACACAAAGAAGAAAGTAAAAATTAGCTAGATCATCATAATTTGATGATTATTCATAAATCAATTTAAAATTACAAGTTTAAATAGCATGATAAGTTTTTCATTTCCCAATTTTGTTAGTTTTTAAATACTCTTCTGCTTTATAATTATAGTTAGAAATATATATATATCTTTTGCTTTAAGGGTTTGGTAATAAAATTTCCTTAAAATTTCATATACTCTTTAACATGAAGATTATGGAAAATGCAATGCAAAATCTTATACTTTTGAATAGATTTGGAAGCAGCTGATTAAATTTATTTTGAGTGTGCATTAGACAGTATTATTTATATTAAATACTTTTATATTGTGTTTTTTTTAATTTTATAAAAGAGTGACTCTTCTATATTTCAGAAACCATCTAAGCATAGGAAACATAAATAAACCAATAAAAAATATACTAAAGATCTGTTTATGCGCCAAAATTTGAAGAACAACTTACCCTACACACATTAATATCTCTCAAGATCCAAGTTAACGGCATTCTATCTCCAGGTCCTCTCCAGTTATGATCCACGTGTGAAATATTATCGAAGTAAGTTGTTGTAGCTTTATAAAGATGGATTATTTTTAGAAGAATGCTATCTACCGAAATAATTCACTTTGACACGATATTTCTTCACGCCAGAGGAGTTCTGGTGGTATATATTAAGCATCGTCTAAAATAACACCTCATGAAATCTGGTAGTCGCGTGTTGCGGTTAAAACACGTTTTTCATTTTATATTTTTTGCAGGAAATTTCTATTGTAAGATCACTCGGCCGTCCAGCTTCCGAAATAGGAAGCCATAAATCCTATATATGTACTCATACAGAAGTAAATATACGATCTGTTATAATCCTAATGATCATTGATGACGTTTTTGAACATTAAAAGATGTTTCTAGGAAGAAGAATCAAAATGTTGGGACAAAATAAGATTTGCGTCCAAATTCAGCACGCAATCCATTAGAAACAAACTGATTTTTTTAAAAGTTCTGGAAAATGTTGGGAAATCAAAAAGATACTCCTTTGTTAACTTAATTATTATTAGCTCATCAATTTGTTTTGATAGAAATTTACAATAATAACCTTTATGGAGTTTAATTTAATTAGTTTCTTTGTTAAAATAATTGTTTTACTTAATTCATTTTCTAAATTTTTAACTGATTTTATGAAATTTATGAAGACTTGGCATGGAATAAGGAATAGAATTATTTTTTGGATAAATATACAAATGTTGTGTCTAGAAAAATGTGTACAATTCTAGATAATTTTACCTCGCAGTTTGTTAAAATACTTCAACGAAATCTCAGGTTTATAATAAAAAAATATATATATTAATTAATTTAAAAAAATAATTACCAATTATATATCCTAATTTCTGTTTCTAAATATAATGTCTGATTTGTTTAATAATTATATAGAACGAATAATATTACAAGAATGAAGCTTCAAATTTCAAAACAAGGTATATAACGTGCCTAAAATTGAATTAATATTATTCTATCAAGGCATATCGAAAATGCAGGGTAAAGAAAATTTTCAAGAAAATTCTTTTTTATCTCATGGTAGTAAGCAATTATTCCCAGAAGTGATTTTCTTGATAAATAGCATTGTAAATTTACATATCGGAACATTATATATATATATATACAAGAAAACGCAGCGCGGCACACACAGAAGTAAGAAAAGGGGGGGGGAGGGACGAACAGATGATGACTTGCCTTATATAACATAGAATTTCCGGCCACGCGCCGCTAGAGTGATCTTAGACAAGGGCAAAAGTATCACTTTCATTTGATACGTAGTACTGATGGAGCATTATTTTTAAAAAGGGATTAATTAAACCGAAAGTGGGATCACGAAATAAGAGAATATTTTAGAATGAAGTTAGGAAGGGCTAAATTAAGGTAAAATTTTGGAAATTAATTTGGATTAAATTAAGAGTTTAAAATATCATTACACACACACACACACACACACACACATATATATATATATATATATATATATATATATATATATATATATATATATATATATATATATATATATATATATATATATATATATATATAGCGCCTCATTAAGGCGAACAACTTTAGCATTTAAGGTTTGTTGATAATTCCAAATTATGGGCTGATAAATGATTTTCAGCCCATGACTGTTTCTAATATCGATTATTTATGTCGACAGATAGTAACACAGATGTAAAGGAATCTACCATTGCCATCCAGCTTGACGGGAGCAATTTTTTTAATATCCTATAAGCAAAAGAATCCTATGGTAAAAACAAACCTACTAAGTCAAATTGTAATCTAGCTTTTAGACATTATTTTCAGTTACCTCTATTTCCTCCAATCCAAATTTTCATGTAACGTTTATGGTGTTAAGCTATTCTTGGTTTAATTCAAAAATGAATGATGATAGCGCAAATGTATTTGCATCTTTGTATCGCTTTTCTCTAAAACTCAGACATGAATTATTAATTTTATTATCTTTAAAAGATCACCCAGAGGAAGAAATGGCAAATCTGAAACCATTTAATACAATTCTCAGCTATGCTATCTTGAATGCAAAATGAAAAATATATTACATTCTCTATAAGTGAAATCTTTTATCCAGAGTGCATAGTTACACAGAGGAAGTTTATATTAATAGATAAGGAATCATTTATTATTAATAAGGGAAACTATGTTTAAATTCTTTCCAAAAACACTGCTTTTTTCAAATAAATTATCATTTTAATGACAAGGACTGATAAATAATGCTTTAATTCTTCACCTAATCTGTTTTAAAAATGATAAATTAAAAAGTTTTTAAAAATCTAATTGTATTCTAATTTTTGCTGAATCCGATAAAAAAGTTATATTTTTTTAAACCTCGGAAAGCAAGAAAAATCGGCAGTGTTAAAATTTACGCTACCAATTTCATTCACCTCTTAGTCCAAAGAATCTAAATAATATCGCAGCTTTTATCTTAATTTTTCATAGCTTTTTTGCTTTAAGCACATACATTTCCAGTGTATTTTTATAATGCAGGGTATCCATCGAAATCGTGATCCAATAGTTTTCAAATAGCTAGGGCTGATTCTTTCAAATAGCTATCATGGGACTGATCTCCAATAGAAAGGATCATATATACAATAAACGGAGAAAAAATAATAAACAATTAAAATATTACTGCTTTAATTTCTGATTATATGACGGAATCATAGACGAATCAAAAAAATTTAATCTAACCAATATTCCGAACGAACCAATTGGTCGCCAACGGTGAATAGTTTTAAATAAAAGTAAAGTCCAATCTGTTGCGACTAAATTAGGAAAATCTGAATAATATTTTCTTATAAAAACGCGCAATATTGAGACTGGCATCTCAAAGAAGACATGCCGATCAGTGCCTAGAGTTTCCCCATGTCTGTTTCGCCTAAGATTATGAAAATGTGGTTTGTTCTAAAATTGTAATATTCAAAACTTCATAATTCAGTCAGATTTTATCGTAGAAGTTGTTTTTTTTTAGTTTTTTATTTGAAAGTTGGAGTGTCAAGAATATTTCTAAGAATATGCTTCCTTAAAACCATTAGGCTGTATAAAATTGAGACTTCATTTTTTAAAATGCATTTCTTGATCAGAACAAAACAAAATATTATTACTTACGTTATTTAAATCATTTTGAAAGTAAAATTAAAAATTGAATTTTATGGTGAATCAGAGAAATTAGAGCTATTGCGTAAATTCTGAAAATTACTCTATATTGCACATTTGACATCAATGCCGAACAATTCTGTTTGCTGTACTCGTATTGATTAGTTTGAACAAAAAATATTTTGCATTAATTGAAGTGTAATTACTTCCACTTTAGTTCAAGCTTGAAAGTTCAAGTTTCATGAGGGCTGACATAAAATTAGAGAGATACATTGTACGAAGAACAGACCTGTTTGAGCCTTCAATAACAATATGAGTTATATGACTATCAAAATTTGAAGCTGGAAAAATTTTAATAAAATATTTAATTCAATATTTTATAGAGCAATTATCTCATCGAACCAACTGATCGCCTAAGGCGGCTAGCATTGAATAGTTAAGTAACTTCAGAATTATCACTCAGACTATCCAGATTGATAATCATCTATCCAGGGGGATTCATGATTAAAAAAGGAAAACATTAACATGAAAGTAAATTCTTGCTCTTATTCAATTTATTATATACTAGCCGCCTTTGGCGACCAGCCGGTTCGCCAATCTTAATGTTCGTTTAAATTTTAATAATTAAATATTTTACGCAATCCCTACTTTAATAGATTCTTCATCAAAATATTTTAAAACTTCAAATTTCGATAGTCATAAAATTCACTCATAATATTATAAAGACTTTCAGTCATGACGTAATATGTATCTCTCTAATTTTCTGTTAGCTCCCGTAGAATTTATGCTTTAAATTAAAGTGGAAAGAATTAATCTGCAATTAATATAATAATATATTTTACTGAAACAAAGCATTTTTTATATGATTACTGATAAGAGAGTCACTGAGCGCTTAAACTTTATGGGCACTAAAGAATATCTTTCTTAATTTATGTAATATCTCAAGAATTTGTCAACAAAATTTTCTCAGATTCATCATGAACAAATCAATTAATTGAAAATGTTTAATTTTAAATGCATCAAACATTAAGAAAATAAAATGAATCGTTTAAAATAATCAGTCGAAAACAGGTTTTAAGAAACTACTTAATAAACGATGTACTTAAAACTATAAGCATATACAAAAAAATATATAACTAACATAAATACAATTTAACTACAAAAGCATGCAACTAACCTAAAAATGATTTAAATCAAGAATCATCCATTGATAATATTGTCAACAATCAGAACATAATGCACATGCGCGAATTTTCAACGCCAGTTACGGTAACGCAAATGCGTTAATTTTTCTACGCCAGTTGGGGTAACGCTATGCAGATTAGAAATTTTTAATTTCCTTTATTCTGCGTTATTTTAATTCAAAAGTACTTCAAAATGAATCTGAAAGATCGATTAATTAACAATGTTTAATTTTAAATGCATCAAATATTAAGAAAATAAACAAAATCGTTTGAAATAATCGGCCGAAAAATGTTAACCCTAGCCTCATTACTGTTGGGAGAAAAAACTGAAGCCTTACTCATTTGGCGGTGGGGAAAATGGAAGATTTTTTTGGTGGGAAAGTTAGTTTTTAATTAATAATTAAAATTCTAATTAAAAATTCAAAAAAAGGGACCCCAGATGCACATTCCCGATCTCCAAGGTATACATGTACCAAATTTGGTAGCTGTAGGTCAAACGGTATGGCCTGTAGAGAGCCAACACACACTCACATTGAGCTTTATATAAGTATAGATTTGATCAAAAATAGCATTGAAATTAATTAAAAATAATATTTTTCGCATTTATTACCAAACTTAAAATTCTGTAAAAAATTAAAGCTTTCAGGCTTTCATTAATTCCAGAAGAATTCTTTAATTTTTAATCAGATTCTTTTTTATTCCAAAAGATCCCAAAAATTAAACTTTTATTTTAAAAAATAAAATTTTCTCAATATGGTTATTTTTACAGAATGGTGATGTTTTACTGCTAACAAGTGTGTTATTAAATAAAAGTAAATAAGTCATTCGCTGACACCCCAAGTAGCTGTTGTTTTAAATTAATAACAGAAAGGAAAAAAATCACTATTTTCTACAAAACAGTGTATTGCACTGTCAAACTGGCGATTGTTATGCGTTAATATAATCAAGTCAGTTCATAGAAAACTAAAAATTATCATATCAATTTAAGTCAATGACGTAATAGATTCCTCTACATTTCTTAAATCTCAAACAAAAAACTCGATGAAATTAATCATTCTCTTTTAATGTAAAAGGTGTTAAGAAAATAACGCAAGATATGAATTTGCATTCATGCAGTAAAGTGTTGGCAACCCTATCAAAGAAACTTTTGACAGCTGATAGTGTTGGGTTTGTAAAAATGGAACATTACTCGATAAAACGTGTTAACTCAAGATAGTAATTAAATAAACAACACTTTACTGCACGAATGGTGGCAAATTCAGATCTTGCGTTAATTTTGGGACACCCTTTAGATTACATAGATTACTGACTGCTGATGCTAAATATAAAATTATGTTTGTTCATATTAACTACTTCTTTATAAACAGAATTATGTTTAGAACTATTTAACTTAGCTTAATAATATATCGCATATCTTGTTTTTCCCTACATTAAACTTGTTCATTAACTGTTGATTGATTTGATTTCAACCGTTGGCTCCTCGCTGAATTAAAAAAAATAATTAATTTGCACAATGTACCTTTCAGAGACAATTTAAAATTATTAAGTCTGAGAAGTAATTTTATTTATGACTCTCAAAAATAGGAATAAGGTCTCAGTCTAAACTTTCCCATATAAAAACATCTAGGTTCATTTAGTCAATGCTGTCAATCGTTTTAATATAAATGACAGATGAATATTCACATAAAATTTTATACCCAGTTTGGGCTTTGAAACCATGCTCCCAATTCTCTGAAAAAAACTTTTATTGTATTATATATTATTAATTTTTATAAAGTTACCACATTACTTTAATACATTTAATAATATACATTACTTTAGTCCTTTCAGGGACGAAAACGGTTTTCCTTCCCAGGGACAATATTAACTGATAATTTTAATTTAAAGAACTCGTGGTGCCATCTGTTGCTTCCCTAAGAAGTTGGGAAATGGATCATCAAAAAACTACCGTCTGGATGAAAAATAGATTTGGAAAAGGTGTTTCTAGAAGAAAACCTTAACTTCATTTGCTGAAATGGTTTTAAAATATTAGTTAATAAATTTTAATTATTAATGTGCGTTTATTCACTTAGTTATATGAAAACCATGTGAATATATTTCATAAGGTTTTTTTTTTTTTTGCTTTTTTGTAGAAAATATATATTTAATTCTTTTAAATTAATTACCCTGCAATGTTATTGAAATGAACCAATAGTCATACACATATCTCACGAACCACAAGGACAGATGATTGGGTATAACTGATTGCCAATCAAAGCGATTGTACTTTAACAGAAATGAGAGAAATTTTTTTAAAAAATATTTGGAATTTTTTGTTTTCTGTGTTAGGGTTAAAAAAATAAAAAAGCTTCTTTTATTAAACTTGGAAGTTTTGGATGACATGTTTTAGATTAGAAAGAAATTGGATCTTGATAACACTTCATGATCTGTACTTCTCATCGAATGGGCAATGTGTCAAACTTCATGTTCCACTTAATTTATATATTTCGTCAAAGAGACTTAAATTTGTTTTCTATCCTGATAAAAATTTATGACGCATTTCATAGCTTCCTTGGAACCATAAAATAAAATGTCAAAAATTATTTACTTCCGAAAGCAATATATTTTCAATATGATGTGATTTGTCACAACGGTGGTTGAAACTCAGTATTATATAATAATTTAAAAACGCATGGGATTGTTTTTTCTTAAGAAATTGTCTTTATTTTATAATAATTTAATATATTTGAAATTAATTCGAAAATCATTTGAGAAATTTTCAATTTTTAAATTTATATCATACAAGTAATCGCATACGATATTAAAACAATTGCCTTATTTATATGTCCCATTATATGAGTTCCATTAAACTTTGTTTTAGATTATTTTTAACAGTATTATTTTTGTAGCTTGGTTATGGCAACAATAAAATATAATCGCATTTCGTGTCAAAACTGTGTTTTAAAGGTTTTTATGTTATTCGATGACTTAAGAAAAAAAATGTGTTTTGTGTCATAAATTGGAATAATTTATAGCAGCTTTGTATATAATGTTTATAAGGCTACTTTCTCTATGTAAATAGCACGATTAGACGCAGTAATAAACGTTGTACAGTTTTTTAACACTTGTTATGGATGTAAAAACTGTCTGAAAAACTCTACTCGTTTGATAGTTAAATCTAGAGTTACCAACTAATCTAGAACTATGTTCCCACGAAGTAATTATCATATAGAATTTTAATTAAAATTTTATCAATATTTTCTTATTTTCTCGCAATAACTTCAGAACATTATTATACGAAAATCATTAATGCTCTCCTATTATTTTCTCCATTTTTAACAAAATTTTACAAAATATTTGTGCTTGTATTTTATAATAATACTTTTTACTTATTTTAGTCCCTAGAGTTATACTCATATGCATTGCGGTGATATTATTATTATTTTGCATTTTACTGTTTTTTTTTAAAAACTAAGGACAAACTTTAAAAATAAAAGAAAGATAAATGAATAAAACTTAAAATGTTACCACGTTATTATGTTTGGAGTTTAGAGGTTCAAATCTCCTTTAATGTTTATTTTTTAATTTTGTATACTCAAAGAAAGGATATTTATAGTAATAATTTATCGAAAAAATATGCATATATTTATTTATTTTTTTCCATTACTCATTACTTTTCCTTTATTCCTTAACTCATCAAAAGTTATTTCAGCACTTCGCATCTAAAGCACAGATTTTCAGATTTTTTTTTCTTTTAAATCAAATGAGTTTCAATTCTAATATACATTTTTGCAAAACTAGGGCGATTTCAGATAAAAACTCACCAAACGTGAATTCTCACTGAAGAGCAACTAATGTGTAATCTATCGATTATCAATTATTATAGATTCGGTTGATTCTTTGTGTAAACACGTTTTGTAAATAAATTTAGAACATGAAATAAGTTCGTAAACGTCAACCGCAGAGAGTTCCAATAAATCAGAAACCCACACAGTATAACAATTTGAGAAATTACATAATTCTTTGCTCTCAATAGACAGCAATGAAAGAAGTATATCGTAAATTGTTAAGGATTTATGAAAAGAACAAAGTATTTTAATGGATAAAGAATTGAATGACAAATAAAAAATTTTAATTGATAAAAAATTGGTCAATTAGAAATATTTCACATTAGTTATATTTTGCGGTTTTCTCCCCAAAATAATAGATTCAGATTTCTAATTATGTTCAGATTTATCTCATTTAATCCCGTAAAGCTTTTGTTCATTTTCAGTCTAAAGACTATTTTGGTGTAATCAAAGTTGGTGATATTCAAATACATTACGGCAGCAATCAATAAGTCTTAAGACTTTTTTTTTTTGTATTAAAACACCTGTACCAAATGTTGGATCATCGAAAACTATGTCGGGTGTTTAACAATAAACAGGGTTTGCGGATTATTTTTTTAAAGTTTCCTTCATAGGTATAGTTTACTGCATAGTTTTAAGATAAAATAAGGCATATTCCTAGTTCAGTCTTCGAAATATTTCAGTTCTTTATATACATAGATATTTTTTTTTGATAATATTCCAGATTTTCAAAACATTAGATGATTGTTTGATTTCATAGTCTTTATCCCTAATTTGCTCCCTCTACGACATTTGTATGTATAATTAATTTGTGGTGGTAACTTTGTGCAGTTTGAGGTTCGAACTCGCAATGTTAGGGTTCATAGCCGAGTAACAAAGCCACTAGACAAAAGTGTACACTCTTCTCCGGAAGTTGTTATCTGGCTTATGATGTTACCACCACAATAGTCCCCCACCAGTGAGTCGGTAGAGTTTATCGCGCCAGTTATGGCGAGCGACGAACGTGATTATCGCGCCAAGCTTTATGGCGAGCGACGAACGTGATTATCGCGCCAAGCTTTATGGCGAGCGACGAACGTTGTTATCGCGCCAACTGTTGTGGCGGGCGACGGCGAGCGTGTGTGAGTGGTTGCTGCCGGTAGATGGAGCCACGACAGCTGAATGAAGGATGCGGTTGTTCAGAACCAGGGTCACCAATGTGCAGGTTGAGGTTCGAACTCGCAATGTTAGGGTTCATAGCCGAGTAACAAAGCCACTAGACAAAAGTGTACACTCTTCTCCGGAAGTTGTTTTCTGGCTTATGATGTTACCACCACAACTTCATAAGCCAGATAACAACCTCCGGAAAGGAGTGTACACTTTTGTCTAGTGGCTTTGTTACTCAGCTATGAACCCTAACGTTGGAAAGCTTATAAGCCAGATAGCAGCTACGAGACCAGAGTATTACTTTTGTCTTGTGGTCTTGTTACTCGGCTACGAACCACAAGGTCCCAGATTCTATCCTCGCTCATAACAAACCGTCACAAATTTCAAATCTAAACCTAAGCTCAATAAATCTTCCTGTCATAAATATCTTATCCTTGTCCGAAAGCTATAAAATAGTGTAAAAAAATGCTTCACTTGAAGTAAAACATTTTGCTTCAGACTACTGTACTTGTAATCAAGCTTTCAATACCCAAATCAAAGAACTGTAGGAAATATAGTTACTTAATTTCAAAGTAATGTAAAATCTCACATGTATATTTCCATTTTTAATCGATTTTATTTAACTTAGCGTGCTTCATGTTTGTAAGGATGTAATTTTGAAAATGAATTTACACTCACTTCCTCTTCCTCATTTAGGGAGTTCTGAAATCTTTTATAGTTATTAGTTAACGATGACAGTAAATTAGTAATTATAGACTTATTAATTATCAATTAAAAGATTAATATATCAAAAAAATTAATTTCATAGATGTCGCCACTATTGATGACTTTTAATTTTTAGAAAACAGAATATTTTAAAAAGTTGATTAAAATAAGAAATTAAAAACAATAAAAAAGATCAAGAATAAAATAATTCTTCTTAGGGATGGTATATTACTAAAGAGAACAGTAATATTTATAATCCCAATAAAATTTTAAATATATATATATATGTACTTTTACTGTATCAAATTTCCTTGCTTTCTTTACGCTTACATCATTATTCTATCAGCGAATATAAGATATATATATATATATAATTTAGAAATCAAATGAAAATATTTTTTGATTAGAAATCAAATTAAAATATTCTATTTTTACTTGTTTCACCTAAAATATTAATCAAATGTAATTTTCTTTACGATTAAATCTTATATTCGCAGATAGAATAATGATGTAAGCGTAAAGAGAGCAAGAAAATTTGATACAGTAAAATTTGTTATAATAGTCTGCATATGATGTTACAGCGCGAAGATGACCTCATTCGATTCTGGAATATGTCTGATAGTTTCGAGTCTCTTTTAAACCCAAAATGAATCTTATGAGAAGTATAAAGTAGAAAATACTAAAAGTGAAAAAAATTAAAAGAAAACGCTTTTGTCGCAGTTAAAAAAGAAAGAATAATCATCCAAAATTAAAACAAAAATTGTTAAAGCTTCACATTCAGAAAGAAGCTTTTCATGTCCTTGTGACTTTCATTTTGACCTTCAGATTTCTGATTTAAAAAAAAAAGAACCTTTTTTATTAAACAGATAAATGCTCTTTTCTTAAGTTTTTTTTTTTTATAATTAGTTTTTCCTCTGCTTAGAATTGTTCACCGGATGTTTTATGAAGCATTACTTGTAATGATTAGAATAGTTTGATATGATTAGTCTCCTTGTCTGACATAAATCGCCCAAAGTTCTGAGTATCTTTATTAATTACTATTTAGTGTCTTTGTGATCGATGGCTTACTAATACTTTGAAATGACCTTGTTAACTAAGTAGAAATGGATTGTATCATCGATCGGCATCACTTGCGTCAGCCTTTTATGCAATCCCAATGGGTAAAATTTTTCATACCAATTTGAGACAATATTTTTTAAAAAATTTTTCCACCTTATCTTACATTCTTCAATTTAAATGAGCAAAGCAACCCTTTTACAAACATTTAAATGGGTTAATTTATTTTTAAGAATGGAATTTAAATTTTGTTTTTAAAAAGGAATTTTCTTTATATTTTGACTTGTTACTACTTTATCGGTTATTGTGGCTAACTTTAAAAGGACAGACTTTAAATAACTTTAAAGGACATATCTATCTTAGTTACTTTTTTTTTACTTGCAGTTCCACACTTTTCCTTCCAAAAACAGAAGCATGGAAGAGATTGAAAATCGTTATGTTACGCACTGATTGAGAGTATTATAAATCAACAAAATGAATCTGATATACATTTTGCTATGCCTTTTTAAATTCACAAATGATTCGCTAAATGCAACTGCGGCGAATAGAGATGTGCGAGAATTGAACCTGGGACCTTGTGATTCGCAGCCGAATAACATGACCACAATATAAAAGCAATTGCTCGTGTAGCGTAGCTGTTAACTGGCTTATAAGCTATTCACTACGCAATTATTCCGACCTGCACGAAGACACACGGAAAACTCTGAATGATCGCGCATCCCTTACAGCATTGGCGGGAACTAAAGTTGAGCCCAAAAGTCTATCACCGGCCAGTACAGCCCCTCCCGTAGGAGGCACGTCTCAGCATTGAAAGAAGTTAACCCCTTCACCCCATTTCTGTACACACCAAAGAAGCGAAAACTAGTCACCATTTTGGAACCTTCTCATGTTCCAAAATGGTGAAACATCCCATATCTGAGGATCCCATGTTCCGGGAAACATCCCATATCTGAGATGTTTCCCGGGGTATGCTTAGAATTAAAAAATATATATATATATTTTTAATTTTATGCAGAAAATAAAAAAAAACGTATTAATTCTCCAATAATGTGTCTTTCTAAAATGATGTAATTACAGTGTCTTTATAATGCCTCTAGTAAAGATTTAAGATAGTTTAAATATTTCATTACTTAAGAATCGCCACGCCCGATTGATTTCTTATGCAATCTTGACTGCCTTTTACAATTATGCATTTGGTGGTAACATTATAAACCAGCTAACAACTTCCGGAGAAGAGTGTACACTTTTGTCTAGTGGCTTTTTTACTCGGCTACGAACCCAAACGTTGCGAGTTCGAACCTCAACTTGCACACGCATTTTAGAAAACCTAATTCTACAGTTAAAAATTTCAGGAAAACTCATAAACAAGTTAATATACACAATATTTTTTTTTATTTGTATACAGACAGTAATCAAAACTATTCCTCTTTCGAGTATCCTGTAAAAAAATTAATTAATTAAAATCGGCGCTAAAAAAAAACTAGTATCTTAAATCACTGTACTCTGGTAGGATGTACATATTATTTTTTTCAGGATGTTTATTGTTTTCATTATTTATTGAAAGCTTTTGAATATTTCCGATCAATAATCGTTGCTTTTTAGTATTATTAGCAGCACAGCAAGTTTTTTTAGTTAGAAGATTCTCCAGTCAGTGCTAACGCCGTAATGTGCACATTTCACTATAGGGAATGAAATTTATTGTAGAGAACCGTGATGATACCCTGCAATAAAGGAATGACATTGTTATTGGAGCGTCAGCGCTTTTTTGACTTTAGGTCTCCTCATCAAAACTGGGACATTACGATTTAAAATCAATAACAAATAAAATCAACAATTTGAGCTTTCGAGTTTTCTACGGCAAAACTTTGTTATATTTTGATTGATTTAATTCACATATTGAAACACTAAGTATAATCTCTCCTTTTCCTGAGCAATTCTTTTCATGAGGACAAAAACCCTGTCAAGAGTTATTTCGTATAGGACCCACTTTAATTTTACCCCTTGACTTGTCTAGACAAATAAACATTTTGAGACGAGACATGATCCTTCGTATCATAAAAAGATATTTTTGAATCGGTATTACAAGAATTCAGCGAAGAAAAAAAAATTGTAAAAAAAAAAAAAAATGATAATTTCTCTCTGAATTAAAAATTCAAATGAGAATGGGAACTCATCAAGTCATTAGAAGTTATGGAAGGGGAACACTGTATATTATAATAGGGAACTTAATTTCTAATATATTCTATTTCAAGTGATTGAAGGATCTGAAAAATAAATACTACACTTTTAAAACCTCATAATCGATAATTTTGCACAAAGTTTAATTTGTGTATTCTAAGGGTAAGAATCCCTTTTCGTACAATAGAACAATTTTTATTACAAATAGCGATAGATACAATAAAACGCGGTTTAACCCTGCAGATATTTACATTAATCTAACCAACGATCTTAATTTCAATAGATTCGAAGGCACTTTTTTTCTAAAAGCTAACATAAAATGCACTTTTTTATCTTAATGTATTTTTATGCAGCAGTTTTAGTACACCATAAATCCGAAATTATTATTTTTTCCAAGTATTCACACATTGAAAAAGACTCACTGTAAAAATCTAAGGCAATAAATCTTTAAAATTTAAATAATTTTTATCGCTGTTCCGATACCATTAGAAAGAACGAATTTTTAATGAATAAGTAATTAAGTTTTTTAATAAAATTCTAGAGAGATTGCTTGAAAGAGTTGTAGATAAAATAGCATTGAAGATAAAATGGCAAAAGATTACACCAGAGGTCTTAAATAAGTATGAAAGTCACGGTTACAACTGCCTATGCAGCAGTCTTTCCTTTATCTCCATTTACTTTAACTCTGTTTCCAGGAAATTTAACAGTTTTATTTTATTACTTCGCTTTGCTTTTTACTTCATTTGACTCTATTCGATAGACATTTATCTGATTGTTTCGTATCCTCGTTTATTTTATCGTCTAAACATGTATGTACTTGTGAGGGGTTAATGGTTTTGTGTTCGGGCTTTGTACTTAAATCCATTTTTTGAAAAGACTGCATTTAATGGAAGTAATTTTTAAAAAGGAAATAGAAAAATATCAGATAAAAAAATTCTGCCATTCATCGTATGTCTGCTGGTGCATTTAATTGTGATGGAAGTTTAATTAATCATTATCCAATTTTAAGGCTAAAATTTACAATCGTATCATTCACAATTATTGGATTTGAAATTTCAAAATAAGAACGAATTATAATCTTGAAATCTGTGCAAGCAACAGAAATTGAAAAAGTTGACGGTTCTAAGGCAAATGTTATTCGATTAATTTTTAGCATATTTGCGTTTTCAGGATCTAATAGAGTAAGTAAATGTGAATTTTTAGAAAAAATATTAAATTTAACTAAATACAATAATTCCCCAATATCAATTATTGATAAATTTTTTTTTCAATAATTCAATGCATAGTTCTTT
The DNA here is from genome assembly GCF_947563725.1 of Argiope bruennichi. Classification (NCBI taxonomy): domain Eukaryota; kingdom Metazoa; phylum Arthropoda; class Arachnida; order Araneae; family Araneidae; genus Argiope; species Argiope bruennichi. The sequence goes on along the minus strand of NC_079152.1, from coordinate 112,762,723 downwards.
TTCTCAAAATTGCACTTTATTGCAAAATAGGAGAAATATAAATTTTTTAATATCTCCAGGAATTAGATTCAAGCATTTTTTTCAAAATGGAAGTAGTTTGCAGATTTCTTTAAAATTTTAGACTAAATTAAATGTGTGTTTTATAACAATTTTTCAAATTTTTGTACTTTTTTTTAAATTTATTTTTATGGTAAGAAGAATTTATAAAGTGAAAAAAGAGAAAAAAAATTGTGGAAAAAAAATCAGCAAATATTTGAAATACTCAATGGTTATGTTTGAAAACTCACCGATTAAATAATTTATCAAGAAAACTATATTTTACTCCTTTTCAGTTCTAATGGTCATAATTTATTATATATTTATAAAAATCGTTTCTTTTGTTTAAAAACTATCCATATATACGAAAGCTGTTAAAAAATGAGAAATAGTAAAAAAAAGAAAAAGATCTTATATGATTACATTTTCTTGTCACGAAATGCGGACACGTACTTTCTGAACAAATCAACAAAAACAGTTCTTTCCCCAGTCACTGTGACGTTCATAATTGTGGTGCTTGCAACATCTCGTATCATCTGAAGCAAAAATAAGTAAGTCAACAAGTGTTTCAGGTCAAGATCGGTTCAACAGCCTTGTTTCCACCCAACAAAATAAGAGCGGAAGATGGCTTCCTCAGATTAAGGTTTACGCTTTCCTGAACAAGCGATGCTGCCTCTTCGATTTATTTGCGAAGCTTAGTTTCCCAATTTTCAGATGTTCCTGGAAAGGGAAACTCTGAATAACCGTGTTAAACGGAAGATGGTTTCCTTTCTATGCACGCTAAAAGTGGCTTCACGCTAGCTGTATTTTCTAGAAATTTTCCTGCTGTTACGATTCATTAAATTTAAGTATCCTAGATAGTTGGAAATCTTATCGAATGATGACTTGTTTTGATCTATATCAATCAAATTATATCTACTAATTTTTGTGGTAGTGAAAATACTCAATGCGTATTAAAATGCAAAAGGCTAATTTTCAAATTCCCTCCTCATTAATAATCTACAGTGATCCTGTTTTACTGCATGTTTAACTATAAATATTATTTATTAGGGAAAAAAGTTAAGAAGCAAATTGATCGTAAACAACATCACCGTATCTACAAAATTATCGCTTACGTACACATTTACATCATAATGGTAAAGACTTATAAGAATCGTTGGTAATAATCTACAGTGATCAACATAGTTTACTGCGTGCTTAACTATCAACATTATTTATGAGGGAAAAAATCAATAAGAAAATTGATCGTCAACAACAACACCGTATCGACAAAATTATCGCGTACGTTGAGATTTGCATAACAATCGTTAAGATCTGTAGAATCATTGGTTAGAATACAGAAATAACTCTGTATATGATCCATTTCAACAATCACTTAATTATTAAGATAACCTATCAGTGACTGGACAAGAGCTATTTATTTGTGACTTGTAGGTTATTGATAAATGGCATATTACTTTAAAGCTGATTTAAATTCCCATTTCAATACAAATTAAATTATTTATTAAGACACCATTTTTGTAAGAAATATTAGTTTATGGAAGTTAAATGTTTAAATATCTTTGACTTAATGTGAAAATTTTGGCTTTCCTTCTCTTGCTCAATTTGTTACGAAATTTCTTAAATCGCTTGGAAATGATCCAAGTTTACAAGCGTACAATGTCATTGTGTTTTTATGATAAACTATCAGTGATGTAAATGAATTTAGATATATCTTTATACATTTACTCCATCTCTATTTCATTCTGTTTATATTATTTATTTATTTAACTAAATCATTTATTCAACTAAATATCGTAGCAATATATTATAAAATATCGAATCCAACAGATGTTTGGTATTGATCCTTTCCACGTACTTAGACCAGAACTGAAATTGAAAAAAAATTTGGTAATTTTCCAATAAGATGAATGATCAAATTTTTTGAAATTCAAAAAATTCAATTTTGAAGTTTAAAAAAAACCTCGGCCGATTCTCTATAATCTGGTACCGATCAGGGCGCTTCAAAAGGTGTCGAGAAATTAAAAATGTTTTCAAAAGGTCTATTTGAGAGAGTTAAAGAGAAAGCAAATCATCACCGTGATCCTGATACTACGTAAATAGTTTGTTACGCAGAATTCAATAAAAATATAACAATTTAAAGAAAAAACTATGTTTTTTATTTAATCCAAATCTTGTGATAACACGTTGTACTATCGTGTAATGTTCCATTTTTACTAACCCTAAATTATCAGCTGTCAAATGAATTTTTTAATAAGTTTGCCAACGACTTTACTGCACGAATGGTGGCAAATTCAAATCTTGTGTTAATTTTGGAACACCCTTTACTTTATGTGATGCTTTACTTATATCAACAGTCTTCTGGTCGGATTGCTGAAACTGTACTGTATTTTTTAATGGAATAAATCGCTCCGAAATAGATCAGCATAGCATAAAATTGATGAATAGCTTTAATAATATTTTACTCTTTAACTTTGGATAGTCTTTCTCCATATCAAGAAAAAAAAAGTTGCAAGAATTTTAATTCTATGATGAAGCTTTGTTCTGGTTTTGTGGAAATGTGAAAACTTTGATTTAATTATGGCAGTTCATTCACTCAGTTTCAAGTTTCAATGAAAATAATAAGTTAAATTTAAAGTATTTTTAATGTGTATTTTGGAGTGTTTTTCGAATAATATTCGAAACCTTTTAATCTACTGAGTGAAATAACCTTTATATATTTTCGTTTTTCATTAACAATTTTAAAAAGATTGTGTCAAATCACTCAGTTTATTGTGTTATTTAAATTATTCGTAGAATTACATAAATATAATTGAAGCGACAACAAATTCATCTTCTTTTGCTTTCGTTCCTCTCCTGAAAGTAAACAATCATAACACAGGCAATTTAGCCTTAATAATATTTCTCTAGACACGGAACTGCAATTTCTCGACAGGAATAATAACCAACATTTTCTTTTCAATAACAATCTTTGAGAAACTCTTTACATTCGCAGCCTTTCATAGGTGAAACCTTTTCGCTGTCTTTTGTACGTCACTGAACCAAATATCCATAAATTTTGTTCATACTCTCGAGTTTATCACGGCGGAAATTGTTTGCTATAGAAAATTAATCATCAATCACAGATATGTAATAAAGCTGCCGGAATTTAGACATTAACCTGACTGCGCAATAAATCATTGTCCAATGATCTCGTTTTCAGCAGAGAATCATTATAAGTATGTACTATTTCAGATATGCTTTTGAAGACTGATGATGAGCTTATTAGTACAGGCAAAATTTCGAAAACCAGAAATATAAGTAAAAAAGAGCATCAAGCATTTAATAGCTTTGTGATCTTTTTTGAGGTCAGAAAAATTATATTCAAATTGTTGAATTTTCATAGAAATGCAAACTATGAAAAGCTATTATTTTTTTTATAAATTATTAATATGCTTATTAATGTTAATAATTTATTTCAATATAATAATTCTATTCGAATTAATTCATTTCGAATTCTATCCGAATTTTATTTTTTATTAACATTAATAATTAATTTCGAAGTAATAATTCAATTCGAATTTACAATGTATTTCGAAGTAACTGCTCTATTCAAATCGATAGTTTATTTCGAAATAATTATTCTGTTTAAATTTATTTCGAAGTAATTGTTTTATTCGAATCGGTAGTTTATTTCGAATTTATAATTTATTTCAAAGACTAACAATAAGCTTAATCGAAAAAGGAAATATAAGTTGAATTGATGAACATTTAACACCTTGATACTCTTTTTTAGCATGGCAGTTAAGAAAATTACATTTAAAATATCGAATTTTCATAATGATGCAGCCTATTAAAATAATTTTTATCAATACTGATAAATAATATTTACTTGATATCAAATATATTGGTATTATTGTAATTTAATTGATATTTACATTAAATATGAATAATTCCCTCTGGTATTATTACAAATGAATTATTATTAATATTAAATATTAATAAATAATTCTTATTATGAATTATTATTATTATTAAATATTAATAAATAATACTTAATATTTCATTTAAAACAATGTTATATTTCCTTGGCCTTCTTATAGTTCCCAAGTATAATTTGGAAGAATCTCGTATAAGATTTTAATTATTTCGATTATAAATTCTAAATGGCTCAATTTGATAACTTTTGCCGTTTGAGTTGCCCGTTCAAGTTACATGATCTCATATTGTAACTTGAACAATATGAGATCATGTAACTTTAACGGGATCATGATCAGAACTTGGATTAAAAATGCCCTTTTTTTTAAATCAAAAACTGGTAAAAAAAAGACAAAAAGAAAATGGAGAATGATTCGAAAGAAACACTAAAATTTAATTTTATTTTAATTAATATATCAAATTCAATGATGGATTAATTTTTTTAAAGAAAAGATGAGTCTTTGAATTGCTTCATTCTACAAATATAAAAAAAATCACTTAGAAAAATCGAAACTTAAATGGCCTCCCAACTTCTATGTAATCCTATGATTCTTTATTTTAGAATTTCGAAAGCATTAATTGATAGCTAAAAATTTTAATCTGGCCCAACCCACCCATGTTACAATAAATTTCCCATATGAGTTTCTGTAAGTTCCAATGAATTCCTCGATAATTAAATAATCGACATTCAAAACCGATTTGCGTTATTTCTTTTTCTTTATTTATTTATTTTGAAATTCAAAAAGGTGGAACTTTTTATAACAATAGGATTCATTTATTTTTATTTTAGCTTCAATAATCATTCATAGTTTTCTTTTGTAAATGTTCATTCTATCCACTGTTTAAATTTGATTCCTTTTTAAAAGGGTTCAGAATAGCTGCCACAAATTAAAAATGCCTCAGCTTCGAGAGTGGAGAATAGATGAGTCAAGAGTGGATTCCTTCAGTAAACTATTGCACGAGTTAATCAGTTGTATAGATGTTCGAAGTGAAACTTCTTCTGATCAATATGGTTTAAAATTTAGACAGAACGTATGCTGATTAAGGCGACATCTGACTTTGAAAAACTGCCAGATGTATCTCAAAATAGTCCTAGTGTAGTATTAAATCATCATTTTAATCTAATCTTATCGATCATGAGGACATACCTTCCGAAAGAGAATTGTTGGCATTCCTGCATCCAATATTTGCAATACATGTATCACCACCAAACATAACCATTCTAATTGCCATCGGATACTAATCATTCCTCCACGACAAACAATAACTAAACTGTCAAATGCTCATTATAATTTTTTTTCTAAAATAAAATTAAATATAAAAACATTTCTTTTAAAAGCCCTTTGATTTCCGATTCGAAGGAAAACAGGCTCGAAACTCAAATTCTACAAAAGATCTTCTTGAATATATGGAGTTATATATGGAATTCTATTTATATCTCTATTCTATATATTAATTCTATATATACTAATATATGGAATATATTGAATTATATGTGAAAGAAGTTTAATTGTATTTATCTCCAATCGTCAACGAAAAATTTCTATTATTTAATAACTACAAAAATTAATCTAAACTATCTACAATCTGGTAGACCGAAATGTTGGGTGTGAGAAAACTTTTTAAGAGCGCGTAACGTTTGCACTGCCAATGCATTATTTATGATAATAATTCTATTTTTATAGCATTTTTCTTCTTAAAAGATTCCCTGGTCTCTCAATCATCCTATTCTTGGAGTGATAGAGCTATAAATCGGAGGAAGACGGCGCCACTGGACTTCTCCTCCGCTTCATAAATGTCACTCGTCACGCTTGGCCAGTTTCGGCTAATATTGTTAGAAGTCTGCCTTTTTTTCATTCGCTCTCTCTACTTCTTCTGAAACTGATCGGCTTACTTCAAAAGGTCGTGGAATTATAGTTTCTGTCACCTAGTTAGATTTCACATGGTCCGTTGCCATGAGTTTTATTCATTCAATATGACTGAACTATTTGGGATACATTTTCATGAAAATTAAAAGATTAGTAACCATTACAAACATGTTTCTACACAGTAACTTGAAATTCATCTAGACTTCATATAAATTAAAATTTTGTGCTACTGTACTGAAACAACCAGAGCCGAAGAATAAATATATGTATGAGCTCATTTTTAAATCAAATAATGTCGAATCAAAATTTGCGATGTTGATAAATTAGTATACTCTCAAAGTTAAATAGAAGAACAATGTCAAGCTAGGTTTGCCCATAATAGTTTTTCTTTTACTTAGCTGTGCTTCATCCATTCCATTGAGATCAGGGAAAAGTTAAGACTTTCATGGTCGAATTCCTTCAACAAAAAACAAAAGAACACAAGATAGCCGATTTTAATTTGAATTGGTATAATGTGTTCTTTACATAGTGAATAATTTTAGAGATAATTTATATCAATAATCATTTAGAGCATTCTTATCTCAACAGACGCCTATACATGCACAACACGGCGCACTTTGTGCTTAATGTTGTTTTACGGATGATGAGAAATAAGTTCTCATTTTTGGAACTTTTTTTTTTTGGATTGCGTTCAAAATTTAAAACAGATTTATAATTTTGGGAAGCAAAATCACCCATCAAATTCCACATTTCTTATTAAATGTGTTTTTGAGTTACTATGTTCACATGCAAGTGACAAATAAACATACAAACTTTCTGTACGCCCATTGATCTAAAATAGATGCAAAATAGCAATTTTGGAGAAAAAAATATACTAAAATTACAATCATATAATTTGTTGAATCTCTCAGGTATTGCATTCATGCGCGAATAAAATAAAAGAATAGATAAGACAATCAAACCTTTTAAGAAAATTTTCAAAAATTCCTCAAACAGTTACCCACGAACATCCACAATCCTAGTAACAAAAAAAAATATGACCACTTTCATATGTCTGATTTTTACTAATTGATAACTTATTGTAATCGTCAAATTATTCGACATATCTCCATGTTTCAGACTGCGAAAAATACGTTTTCGGTGTTATGCCTGCTTGTGAAAACAGTCATTCGAAATCACTTTGAGCTAGAAGGATGAAATTTGGTGCGTGGATTTTAGATCAAATTTATAGATTAGTTTTTATCAAATTTTGAACGAAATTTATTCAGAGGAAATCTGGCTGACTGACTGACAGAGTACAAGTGAATTCGATTAATTCATAACATTCAAAGCTTAATAGATAAAATTTGGTGCCTGGGTTAAGCATCTGAAATGATGATTCTTATCAAATTTGGAATAACCTGTCAAAGGGTTGACCGCTTATCGGTCCATATTTTTGCATGCACGTAAGTTCAATAACCCATAAAGGCAATAATTTAATTCGACTTGAGATATTTTATTCCGTGTCAAATTTTAATTTCAACAGGTTGTGAAAAAAGAATCTCAAATGCATATTCGTAGAATAGATTTAGGGAGAATTCTAGATTCGCGTCAAAAGATCTATATTTCGTAAATATTGTTCGCCAACTCCATGCAAGGCATTCGTAGCTTTATCCAAGGTTCGGAATTTTATACGGGGAAAGGTATAAGATCTTTATTGGAGAATGGGCGAGAAAGTTTCGACGAGACCATTCTCGCTGATTTTAATTATCATGTTCACATGCACACGGATGATACAAAAATTTTACGTCAATGGATTTTATCCAAATTTGCTAGAGATCTATAATTTTTATATGATAGTCACATACCAAAATTCATCAGTCAAATTCGTCGTATTGTTATCATTATTATAGAGTAATTCCAAAGATTTTTATTTCGATTCGGGGGAACTTAAAACTTTCAGAGTCACCAAAATTTCGAGATGGATTTTTTTATGACCGGAATAAATTTTTCATGTATGTGTCTATGAGAATGCACAAAAAAAAGGTGAGAATATATTACAAAATACTTTAACAGAATGAATTTTTTTTATTGTAATAGAGACTTTACTTGTATTCATTTTCAGACATTTTAATATTTTTATTGAATAATACTTGAGAGGGAAGAAATATAATACTTTTATATTAAAACTTGAGCAATATTTAAAAAATATCAAACTTCATCAAATCTGCAAAACTGCCTAATGTTTTCAGAGTTCTGAGTTAATAGAAATAATCATTCATGAAATGTTTTCTAAAAAAATAAGAAATAATAAATAAATAATTAAAAAATCCTTTCAAAGAGGAAAAAAAATTAATATCTTTTATAAAAAGATCGGGAAAATTTAGAGTTATTCCGTTTTTAAAAAATATATGAAATGTCCTTTTATCCAAAGATGTCCTAACACTTTACTTTGGTCCCGAAAAATTCTTTCCGTATTTTCAATTATTATATGTCAATATTAAAATTAAAAGTTTAACGTTTTGTTTGATTTTACACACATATTTCCGCTCATCTAAAGAGCCCAGGTATTGATTTAACGTTAAGCATCATTTCATTATTCAGGTTCAAAGCGAGACTCTAGTTGGCACATCGCATCAATACTAAATTCTAAAAAAATATTTCCTAATTATAGAAAAAAATGTTCAGGAGCGATCTATTTTCATTTTCAAAATTTTTGAATTATTATCTATACTTCAATTGCTGATTTCTAAGTTTTATTCAATAAATTCATAATTTATTTTGGTGAGAGAATGTACAGATGTGAAATTGCTATTGCCTATAGATTTGCTGTGTTAAATGATTATCATTTACTATTCATTCAATTAATTAAATAGATCATTCTTGCGCCTTTCAATGTTAAATTTTTTATTTCAATCGTTTTACATTTCTAGATGGATGCTGCTCCATTGAATGTAAATTGAAAATTTCCATGAAATCAGCTTTTTTAATATTTATTATATTTCAAAGACTATTCATGTTGACGTTTAATCGAAAATACCTAGCAATCGCTTCATTTACTCATGCAATATGTATGTCTACTTTTTTACCGATTGCACAAGGAAGGTTTAATAACTTAGATTTAAATTAATTGTTTGACATAGAATGTTTATGATTGCTTTTAGAGAAACTAAAATAAATTCAAGGAAAGTAATTACCATTAAACACCATGGAATTGTATTCAGGACGATTTATCTTAGCAAAATGGATATACTTCTCAGCATCAGGTTTACGTGTATTCGCTCTCATTTTCCTCGATAGAAGTAAATTCTCTTTAATACTTATTAATCCTCTTGATATTGATTTAAATATTTAAAAAATCGGATTCTTAAATAGGAATTAAGGGCTAATGTCTATAAATATATCTTTCGAAAAAATGGTCACAATGCGAAATTCTTTTAATTTATTCCTAAAATATTTCATATACTTATCTTCCAGAAATGCTGTTGTAATTTCACTTTCAATAATTAGGCCTAGTGACTGTACTGTCTAGTACTTAGACTTCTCAACTGTATTGTCCTATTTTAAGCAAACATCAAATGCTTTCATTGTAATATTCTAATTTTTTGTGTTGAGGAAATCTTTGTAGAAGTGGAAGATATATCTCTCTTATATGAAGATATATTCTCTGTCTTATAAAATATTTAAAAAAGAAAAAATTCTGTAGAAAATAAATCTGGTGATTCCAATTACAGTAGACTCCCGATTATCCGCGGTGCGAATTATCCGCGCCTGCCGCACAAAGTTTTTTTTTTTTTTTGACTGAGTTTTTCAAAAAGGTGCAGTTTTACAGTTATGCTTTTGTAATTACATAATACATTACAGTATTAAAACAGTACATATGTATTCATTTTTCTGTGTATCCTTGACGCCTCTCGTAAGTAGAAAGCACTTTTCTGTTTTCATTAACAAAATGCATTTTAGGTTAGTTTTGAGTGATATACTAAAATATTAAGCATTAGTTAAACATTTCCTGCTGTTTATTTTACGTTTTATTGTACATAAAACGATTTTTCAAAGTTGGAATGACTGTTTTCTTTTTTGCTATGCCCGTTTTTAGCTTTTTTCGGATTATCCGCGATTTTTGTTATCCGCGGCGGCCGCGCCACCCAATTCCGCGGATAATCGGGAGTGTACTGTACCATGATAGGGTTTTTTTTTTAATAAACCTACAATAGCCATTCCTGGGTTATGATTATATTACTTTTATATTTGTCAAATAATCATTTAAATGCTTCTTTTTTATGAGTTAAAATTTCTTATAAACATTCAATAATTGATATTCTTCAACTATTGTTTGAATTATTTCCTTCTTTTTTTAAATCGTAGAAAATTCAATGAGAACAAAAATTTTGGACTCAGCATCATCATCATTTTTTTTTTTATGTTTTAAATGTTACTTAGTAATCCAATTTAAATTTCTTATATTATATACAATTTCTTAAAAAATGCATAATTATTAATAATATAATTTATTAACAGAGATTTTACTCACTTCCTTTAAAAAAATGCAGTCAACTAAACTAAGTTTAATAGGATTGGAGTTTTGTACAATTATATGTCCTCCGATAAAAACGTGCTATTTTTAATATTCTGAAAATTTAATTATTAGCTAGACAAATAAATTTTGGTTCGTTATAAGCGGTCCCTCCAGATATTGAATTCGAAGAAAGTGGCTTCAAGTTTTTCAGATATTTATAATGAAAAATATGCATTAATGACTTGCAAGCAGATATTATTTAAAATAAAAAGTAATTACTTCTTATATTTTCATTCCCTCATAAAAATATATTTTCAAAACTGAATTCATCAAATTTACTACAGTTTATTTGCAATATTTACGGTATTATTTCTGAAAATTATTTGGAAAAGTGAATTCATTTGCTGGTTGGGTTGTGACTAAAACTTTATTTTTCAAAAATTCCCGAAAAAAAAAGAAAATGATGAAAATTTATTCAAATTATTGACTCATTTACTATACTTATTTTAAAAACTCATTTAATTATTATAATTAATAATAATTCAAAAAAACAAACAGTAAATTGTGCATCTAATTTTTTTTTCCTGGATTGTTTAGAATTTTTTAGATAATTCATTTCATCGATAATTCGGATTTGATGTATAAGGGATCAAAATTTTCAAAACTACAAAAATTGGCTGATGGTTTTAAAACGTCATTAATGTCATCAGTTCCACATAAATAATGGTTCTATCTATAAGTAAATGTCTGTTATTTAGTATTTTCTCATTATAAATTGTAATGAATTGCGTATTAACATTTAATTATACTGTTGGGATAACACCAAGTCTTCCTGTTACAACAGATTTGTAAAAATAAAAATTACAATTTCTTTCCTTTCCTTTCATTCAACTAAAATCAAAATCACATTTGAACCAGAAAAAAAGAATACAGATTTATCTGCAGGCTTTTATTTTATAAATTTTTCTCGATAATTATAATAATTCTTTTAAAAGATTAAGGGCTTTTAATTAATCTGTATTAAGAGCTTTTAATTAATCTGTATATTTCTTTGCATATGTATCAGCATTGATGCATATGCAGAGAAAACTTCTATCCGGACAACAAACAACGAAAAACAGTGCATTGAATATTATTTCAATCATTTTCATAAAGAACGAATATTTTGGACAAGTTTCAAAAGAACCGTTTTGGTACAGATGAAATCTAAATAATTCTAACAAACATTAATAACTTGCGTTTAAACTTTTGCCAAAGAACTGCATTTCCATCAGAATGAATAAAAATATAAGAAAATAATTGTAAAAGCTTTTTTAGTCTCAAAAGAATCAAAGTACTTTTCATCTGCATTCAAAAACAAGAAAAGTTCTGAGAGATATGATGAAGAAAAACAATTTCAACCCCAAACGATTTTTGGTAGAAAATAATTTATTTTATTTTCTTTTCTTATCAAAATATGCTTGCATTTATACAAAAGGAAAGAAAACCAATGCAGTCAGATCTCCGTAGGCTGCTTCGTTGACATGTTCCTTACTTTTCTACAAAAACTAATCGGCTTGTGGGACCGAGCCAGCCGGCTGCCAGAATACCAATCGGAAAAAAAGCTAGTTCAGTTTTGCCTGAAGCCATCGGGACACAGATTTCCATAGGGCGAGTTTTCCATGCACAGGACGTCGATAACTTCGCGCTGAAGGTCTTCCAAAGTTCTATGGTCTGAAATCAAGCTATGTTAGTAATTAATTGCTCTAGATGTAACATACTTTAAGAATTTTATAGATCTATAATCGTGGGGGAAATATTTTCGTTCTAAATAAATTATAAAAAATATTTTCAATGCATGATTTTATTAGTATATTAATAAATAGAAAATGAATATGCTTTCAAAAAATATGGAGATTCTAATAAAATCTCAAAACCCTAATGCATTAAAAGAAATATTCTTAATAAGTCGAAATATTAATTCCATTTATAATATATTTTAATTTAATGTTTTGGTGTTTATTGTTTTATATTTATTGCAATTTTATTTCGTTACTTTTTGTGTTCTTTTCAGCTTCTTGCGTCGATCCCCATATTTTTTATTTTTAAAAAATATTTCTTTCTGATTAATGTAGTTACAATTCTGACCAATGAAAATGCACAACGAAGCTTGAGTGATTACTTAAATGATGATGCAATAATGTATTTTTAAAAACAATTATGCGTACTAATTAATGCGTAATTTAAAAACAATAATGAGTATCAAAATGTCTTATTTTGAATAGTTTTATTTCCCAAATTTTAATTTATGATATCATAATATAAAATGCAATTTGAGCTTCTTCATTAGCCTGCAAAGTATCTGCAATTGATGAGTAAGTGATACATTTTCATTGCTTTTGGCAGTGCGGTTTTAAAAGAATTTTTTTTACTTTCTAATTTTTAAATCTTCAGCATATTTTATTATTATAAATATAGCATTAATTTACATTTAATTTTTTCTCAAATTCTCTACAAGATGACATTTTTATATGGAATTAACATTTATTAAAATTAATAGATTAAATAACAATCAAATTCTGAAAATATATAAATACTATATTGTCATCAAGACTGTTCAAAATTTTAGAAGTTAGGTAAATTAATAAGAAAGCGGGAAATCGAAATGCGGAAGAAATTATTTCATTTTTAACAAAAAATTTTTTCCATAGGGCAAGTTTTCCATGCACAGGACGTCGATAACTTCGTGCTGAAAAGATTTTGAAGAAATTGATCATTGAAGAAATTTACGTTATGGATAACTAAAATTGTTCAAATATTTCTAGAAATAATTTAATAAAAACCATAATTGAATCATTCCATGATCGCTTAATGGAAGCCGAAAAGAACGAATAACTGCCGTGTTGGAATTTAAAAATTCGTGAAAATAAGCTACAGTATGAATACTCGCAGTAAAGCGTATAAAACTTAACTAACTCAAACTAAATATATAACACAAACTATTCTTATAAAGATTCTTCTTAAAAGATATCTCAAGATTGTTTTTTAAGACTGTTTTTTTCATCATCTGCAGACATCTTACCTTACCACCAATCTTCTGCTTCCGCCTCTTCCCAACCACCTCCACCTCCAGCAGTAGCTGTCCAGCCACCTCCACCCGCAGACCATCCACCACCGCCTCCTCCTTTTCCACCACCACCTGTGCTTGGCCATCCTCCTCCTCCGCCACCGCCTTTTCCTCCACCACCGGTACTTGGCCATCCTCCTCCACCACCTCCTCCTTTACCTCCAGTAGAAGGCCATCCACCACCTCCGCCTCCTTTACCTCCTTTACTGCCACCACCACCACCAGATGGAGTTGCAGGTATAGTAAAAGTAAGTAATGTTACGGCTCCACCACCACCACCTCCTCCACCTTTACCACCTCCTGAAGGCCAGCCTCCGCCACCACCGCCTCCTTTTCCTCCTCCTCCTCCGGACGGCCACCCTCCGCCTCCTCCTTTGCCTCCTCCTCCTCCAGTCGACCATCCACTACTTCCACCTTTACTACTTCCTCCACCAGAAGGCCAACCACCTCCGCCTCCTCCTTTGCCTCCGCCAGAAGGCCATCCACCACCACCACCTCCTTTGCCACCACCTTTTCCTCCTCCTCCACTGTCAGTTGTTATTGAAGTTAGCGTGAGTGGAATAGCTAAAACTGTTATCCCACCTCCAGTATCTCCTTTAGAGCCACCGCCGCCTCCTCCTCCTCCTGTGCTCCATCCTCCACCTCCTCCGCCAGAACTCCATCCTCCAGTAGATTCCACAGCAATTAAAAGAGAACAGACCAAAACAAAATATAGAATCTAGAAAATTAAAGTGGAATTTATGAAGATATATATTTAAAAAACTTATAGTATAAGAAATAATTTGTAACTGAAAAATTATTAATCTTAAAAATCTGTTATATAATTAAGAAATTGTACTAGCTACAATTGATTTTTAACGTTTTAGTAGGTTCTGGCGGATAGAATGAACTTCCACAAGCATTACCCTTTCTCTTAAAGAATATTTTACTATTATAATTCCCAAATCTGCATCTTTTAAGTGTTTTAGTTTATCAAATTAACACTGATCTACATTATGCTTTAATTCTATTAGTTATCAGCGCAATATTAAAAACTGAATATGAGCTCAGCAATGTAGAGTTGAATATTGGCAGTGTGTTTTAGATTCCTAGCCTAAAACGCACTGCATATATTTACCAGTATTTAGTACGTAGTTTAGGTATAAATATAGCAGGTATAGCAGATATTTCTCGATTATTGAAGTTAATTAATTGTTGAAATGTCTTATCTTGCTTATTCAAATTAGTAATACATAAGAGATTATTTTAAACTCTATTTAGATATTAGTTTTAGAATTTATGTAACTGCTATATAAAAATGGCAGAATATTAGCCTGCTATCATATAATTAAAAACAAAGCAAAATTTAAGCATAATTTTCATGAAAAATGATAGAAAACCCTAAGTTGAAATCCATTTTTTTTTTAAATATGTAAAAACCAAAAGCATAAAAATAAATTTTTATCAACAAATAAATATCCTAAAACACAATTAAATCAATTAATCTATTGAAATATATCTTATTTTTAAATTAATAAATAACTACCATTGAGTGAATAATCATTAAAAAAATCATTTTTCACGGAAAGAGATTACTTATTTTGCATCGACATCTTTTTTTATTTTTCTTTCTTGCATCGATTTTTTTCAAATATCGAAAACGATTATGATATCCGATTTTTTTACAGAAATTAAATAGATTTGAAAAATAAATTGGTGGATTTCAAGCATTAATAATTCTTTGGGTTTTAAAAAAATTTGCCTTCATTTATCTAAAAATATATTCATGAAATCAAAAACCCCTAAATTCTTTATGAAGCAGTTTTTACTAAAATTTCCAGGATTAATCAAGCACTGTTAAGGATTACGTTTAGCTAAAACTAAAGTTCAATAAGCTATTGATTATCTGTAAAAAATGGAAACAATTGTATAATTTTCTTTAGAAGAAAAAATTTCCTTAAAATAAAAAAATTAAGAAGCATTCATTTAATGCAAATATATAATTAAAATTCTGATATATTGCCCTATATATTTCTAAAAGTAACTACATCGGAAAAAAAGCAGAAAAATAAGTTAATATAGTCTTGTTAATCCAAAATGTCATATCTGAAAAAAAAATTACGAAAAAAAGATAATACTTTAAACTGTTAAAAATGCATTAAATCATTTTTCTTCTTTTGATTTGGTCCACTTTTACCAGAATATCCAGGATATAGAAATAATTTAAATTATAAAAAATAAATTTTAAGTGTGTGAAAACTTTGATCTTTAATTTTCATCATTAGTTAGCTTTTCAATGTATAAGGCTTCGTCTTTTAAGAATATATATATATATATATATATATATATATATATATATATATATATATATATATATATATATATATATATATATATTCTAAGTAATGAAGAAAACAATAAAATTTAAATCGAAGAAGAAAGTTTTGGAATTTTCCTTTGAACAACGTATAGACGTTTAGTTTTGGTTGAGTTGTGCTCGTGTGACTGCTCAGCAGATAATGCATGAACCGGAACCTAGGTTAACGTTATGCAATAATATTGCTAAGGAATCTCCGAGATTCACTGCAGCAAAAAATGTAAGAACTAAGATATTATTAATCCAGCAGAATTTGCCTTCCTGGATTAATAATATCCAGGAAGGCAAATTGTTGCTGATTAACGAAAAGTTGATTTGGTGAAATCTTGTCCTTCTCTTAATCAACAATTTAAATCTGAGTTTTTTCGTCGTTAAAAAGGAATTGGCGAGAAAAGAAGAGTAAATTCCAAGTCCTGCTGTTCTTTTATATAAATCAATTCCATAATTTATCATTTAAACTTTAAGAGAAAGAGCATTATTGTATCTAATCCCGTTTTTGGTTCTGAGCATTAATTTAAATTTAAAGGGGTATAGACATTCTCTTTAAATTTAAAGGGATATAGAATAGCACCCTCATCGTAAAACATGATTATCTCAAACTTCAAAATTTAGGCCTAACACTGCCTTCTCGACAAATACCTATGTGTAAAACTCTAATATACGCGGCTCAGTGCTGTTGTCACTTGTTATGAAATAACAACAATTAAATATAAGTAAATTGCCACAAGAACATTTCAGATTGTTTCATAGAACAGCTTTATAGCTGCAGATGCTCTTAATTCAATGATCGTCTACCTAATTAATGAAAATGCGAAATATTATCAGAAATGCTGGGTAGAGACCTAGCAGTGTGACTAAAACTTTATTTAGTCAGTAGAAAGAAGATGTAATAGAAAACAGGGTGATGGAAATAGTCGTTTAACAGAAAGTTTAATCGAACAAAGAAAACAGGCTTAACGGTCCCCAGAAGGAAATATTTCTATGACTATTGATGATCATATCTTCAGAACTTTTATCTTACAAAATTCGTTTTTCCATTATTTTAAAATTCAAACAATTCCTTTTTGTGTAATGTTTTTCTTTTTTTTTTAATAATTTTTAAATTTTAATTTGATACCTACTATGTTGCAAAGTTTTTAATGCTACATTGAAATTCAAGTTTGATGCATTCAGCAATAATCTCTCAAAATTTTCAATCGTATGCTATTGCAAGTGTTAATTTAAGATTAAAAAATTAATTTCTTTGAATGAAGTAGGATTTTCACTTCAGCTTTTATTTCGTTTTATATACAATTTTTAATTTCCACGAATAACTTTCAGTGGACAGATTCACTTAAATTCATGTTTTTTGGTTCTATTAAATAAGAAGGTGATTTTTTTTATAAAAGTGCATTCCATTTTAATCACTTAAAAACCTAAAAAATCAATATTGCAGGGAAAAAAAGCTGCTCACCAAAAACGTTAAGTTGAAAATTATTGGTTTCGGAAGTTGACACACATTGCATAAAAAATTCCAAACTAAAGAGAAAATAACTATGAAAACTAATTTCAATTTTAAAATAGGAAAACTTTAAGAATCTTAAATAAAAAAGAACCAGTTTAAATATTTTTTTTCTTCATATTTAGCCAATGATAGTTCATGCAAAATTACTGCACATATCTTCCATCTGAGTTTCAAAATTTGTTTTAAGTTATATTATAAATACCAAAGCAAATAATATTATATATACTAAATTCTCCTACGAATATTCTATTGGAATCGGAGTTACTCAAATGCCTTCGTTGATAAATATTTCAATATTTTTACTGAATTAATAGCCTATTTATTTAGCAAAATATATTTTGCATTAAATTAATCTTCAAAAAATATTCTGATTGTCTTTCACCTAATACATTACATATATTACATTTAAGGAATTTTTATATTCCTAAATATGCATTTATTTATACATTATTTTGCCTTTAAAGAATTTTATAAGATATTTATTTGTTACTTTTAATGGTTATAAAAATGTTAAATCAGTCTTGAAACATTGATTTTAGCACTTTGGTACGTGATTAGAAATATTATAGTTTCAAACGTGTAATAGTGGTCAATGAAAATGTATCATCGTAGATTTAACAAACAGATCATATTTTGCATACGGGGATGACGCAATTAAAAAACGAGGATTCGTTCTTCTAGGCTTACCTAGCAAAATTCTCTTTTCTTTAATAGTTTTATTTTCCTAATACAAATTTATAATGTTATTTTCATATAAGATTTCTTGGTAGCTATTAGATTTGCAAAATAATTTATAATATTCAAAGAAATGAGTTTCTCTATTTTTCTCTGAACAAATGGAAAAATATTATAACATTAATTGGAAAGCTGATAAAATTTAACTAAAAGATCTCTTGATAAAACGGATCTGATTCTTTATAAATGCCTAATTTTTTCAGCAGAAATGATAATTTAGAATGGATTATCTTACAAAATATTATCGATATAAATGAAGTCATATATCTTTCTATCTATGAAATAATGATTACGTACTCTCTGCATATGTTGCTTGTAACTTCATCTGTGGAAAAGATAATATTTTTATTTTTTTAATCAAAATTTTTAGACTTTTTTCGAAATCCTTACAAAATATTTCTTATATAAAATTATCACCCTGAAAATAGGTGCTTTATCTCTTATTATAACTATTTTACACAAAAACATCCGAGAAAAGGGACTAAAAAATGGATTAAGAAATCTGCCACAACACTTATATAGCAATTTGAGTTCTCTTAAAGACAAATTAACAATATGGGCACCCTTTTTCTATAGTCAGCAAAATCAAAAAGTCATAGTCAAAGATATAGTCAAGGATTGGTCAAATCACGTTACTTTCCATATAGATAAAATTTTTCTGTCTGAAATAAAATAAAGAGAGAGATACTAAGTCAAATTTTAAAAAACTTGGAATTTTTCAATTGTTTAAGAATTATTTATCAAAATCATACATGATTTGTAAAAAACCTGATTTCATATTCATATTTAAATTTTTCGAATTTAAGTTCTTGAATCTTCTCATACCGATACCATCTAGAATATTTTCGCAAGCCAAGACTCAAAATTTACCGCACACTTCATCAAAATAACGGGAGTACAAAACAATGCTGAACAATCTGAATACTCACCCGCGCCATGAGTTCCTTGACTTGTTCTTCAACTGTTACGTCATTTGCAAACGGCATCTCTTATATGCACCTGACCGGGTCACACCTCATCGAACACACACATACACACCAACCCATCCAGCATCGTGCAAAACGACCAAAAATCGTTCCAACTTTTTTCCTTACAAGTGTCTATAACACCGGCTATTTTCACGGTAAACATCGGAAACCATCCGGAATAATTGACACCGTATCTCTGTTTTGCGTGCCTTCCTGCTAATAAATAATAATCTACCATCTTCATCTTGGTCAGTTCTTTGTGCCCGTGTTTCCGCCAGTTTTATTCAAATACTGTATTTCGCTATGTGGTTTCCCTCGACCAATCGGAAGAGGCGGTTTCCTTATATAATTACAAGTAATGCGTTTCCCCGATTTGGGAATAGCTTTGTTTTATCTATTTTTGAAGGAAAGAACAATTACAGAATAATTTTGGATAGTAGTAAAAACTGTAAACGGTGTTTTGCTTATCTGTTTATCCTCGTGATGCATATCTTATTTTGTAGGTTAATATTGCAGTGGCAAATGTTGTTTATAAAGGGAGGGTCGTATTTTATCAAAATCGGTTTTTAAATGTCTTTGAGTTCTGACCAAGATTGGTATCGATAAAAGGAAAACTCAAGATACAGTTCTTCTTGAAATTTCCGACAAAGAATAGGATTTTCATGCAGAAAGCTTAAAATGAAGTTGCTTTTCACCATTCCTTGGAAATGGAATTTAAAATTACTTAATAAAAATTTCGATCTGAATATAGATAGATTAATACTTACACTAATATATTCAATTGTAAATATTGCTTAAATAAAAAGCAGGATAGTATTTTATCAAAATAGGTTTTTATATATTTTTTGATCTGTATAAAATGCACATGTGCGAAGTATGATAAATTAAGCAATTTAAAAAAAAATCAATAAAGGATAGAATTGCCGACGAGATTAATGCAAGCTTGATTTTACTGCACAATAAGAAAAAGAATTTCATATTTTAAGAACAATTTCAATCAGAATATGATTTATTCCAGTTGAATATTTTGCATGGCAATTTTTCGCCCCAAATCTGTTAACTAAATCATTTTGCTTCTTTTTATTGTCAAGCTTAAAATACTTTGAACTTGAGCATTTCATCGGCATAAGATAATAAAATATTTATAAACGAAATAGGATAACCGCTTTTCTGTACAATACTTACTCACATTTACTTGGTCATCTGTCATTTCTGAATAATAATAAAAAAAATCGATTCAAGCGTTCTCTACCGCTATCATGTGACTTGTTTGTAGGAATTTTGGATTAGTTTTTTTATCGTTAGATTCGATCAAACCTCGCATTTTTGTGAAATCTAAAATTTTCCATTGCTTAAAAAAACAAAAAAAATCACAAATGAAAGAGGAAAATACTTTTGTTTACTATTTTGCTTTCTAAGACTTTCTTGATCATCTGTCATTTCTGAATAATAATAAAAAAAACACTATGCAAAATTTCGCTTCTTCTATCATTTGACTTCTTTGTGGGACATTTGGCTTAGATTTTTTTTATCATTAGATTCAATAGAGCCTCGCATCTTCGTACAATCAAAACTTTTCTTTTTATATATTTTAGGAACTGCTGGGAGGGATCTAAGTTATAGTTTGATTGTTATAATGTTTCAAAAATGTAGATCAAGCTGTGAACGAAAAACAAATGAAATCAAATTCTAATTTCGATTGCATATAGCCGATAATTGTAAACGAATACATGTCTCTACTTGATCATTGTCAAGCTATATTCATGAAATGCTGTATCTAGTGTTTTCGAGAAGCATTAAGGAACAAAACTGAAAAGTCAAAATATGCTCTGATTCACTTCAAGGGTTACATACAAATGAAAGTTTATATGCTAAAAATGCAATTCATCCTAAAATTTTAAACAACTAAATAAACAGCTATTAAAATATTTGAAAATAATTTATGTTCACATAGAACAAACATCAGATCAATCTATTTAGTAAGTTATATGTAAATAAAAGTATATAAAATATGGTAATCACAACAATCTTTCATTATCATTGAAAAACGAAGCATGATTATTTAAATAAAATTTTATGGATAAAATCATTTCAAATAATTAAATTTCCTCTTGTTTTTAGATCAAAACCAAACCTAAAATATTAAAAAACGCTTTTAAATTAAAACACATGACTATTAAGATCGAATCCAGCATATATATATTTCAGATCCATTCTCTTTTTTACCAAAAGGAATTCTTGTCTATACACATCCTTAATGTTTAAATATGTTTCAAAAAAGTAAAAGTTTCGAAGTTATTTAGGTTCAAATGTAAAATTAGAATCCCAATAATTTAGTAATACATAACTTGAGCTAATTCTTACATAGAAGAAAAAATTATTAGAATCGACTTCAGTTCTTTCTCTGCTTAAAAAAAAATATTGAAATCAGTTGTATATTGTATTTTGTTAACTGTTAGGCTTATCTTAAAAGAATGTGCTGTTTTCAAATATACAAGAACTATTTTAGAAAGGATTTCGTACTTATGAACCGCGGTCAAATGACGAGGATGACATATAATCCTTCTCTGAATTCCCTCGTTACACCAGAAAGGAAGGATTATAAAAATTATGTGGAATTTCATTGGAGGATCACTAAAAAAATATTCAATGAAAAATCAAAAGCTTTTCAGTTCTTTATTCTTGATTTATTCAATTCTTTTATAAAACTCAGAAAATGTCAATGAATACTTTTTTAAAAAAAACTTTTATACAGCATTGAAAAGCATATATTTTGTAAAATAATTTTTAAATATTCCAATAATTATAGTCTAATTTTGACAAGAATATAAATTGTGAAATTATCTATATGTGAAAAACAACCGTCAGATCCACATAAGTCTTAAGTAGATGATGAAAATTGAATATAATTTCCCAAGAAAGTAAAAAATTCTTTCTACCCACATAATGTTTATGATGCTGAAATCAGCGGAAATACTAAGATTAATAATCATTAAGAGTGAGAATGCAAACAACATGAAAATTTTTAACAAAGAATTCAATTAAAATGATGCAGTACTAAGCAGAAAAGATGAATTCAGAATTGTTATACGCAAAATATTTACGAGAAATTTCTAGCTTTAATTATATGTAAACAGAGATCGCAGGCAGCAGAGTTAATGAATAATTCTGTTTGCATAATTTTGAAACTAATTATCTATAAATGACATTGTTTACTTAGTTACATCGTTTACTTTTATAATTAATTCGATTGTATTAACTTGGTTGTGTGTAACATTTATTTTCATCCAACTCATAATTTGATAACCTCAGAAAATTTGAGTGTTTTCAAATTCATTACTATTATTTTCGTAACGGTAATTTAAAAAAGATATATACACCAAACTTTATTTCATTGAAACAAAGCAAGCATTGAATTTGAAGACTACTATTTATATTAACCCCAATTCTTTTGTTTCGTTCTGGAATGGAAATATAGGATCATGAGGACCCTCTCTCCTCTCCAGTTAAGAGGGACCTTCCTGCTTTTTTCTAGCAATGCGATCGATAGATCTTGAGATGAGGATCAGGTGTTTCCCTTATATGGTGTAATGTATTAATTTCAAAATTTCGGTTTCTCAAACTCAATGAATTATATCGATCTCTATACACAAGGTATTTACTGCAACATTGATTCAATAGTTTTTTTTTAAACCGTTAACGGTAAATGTTTATTCCCTATTTAAAAAATGTTCTAAATGACGTAAAGAATTATATTGAATGTTGTTTAACCCCTTCGTCTGCCTCTCCTGTCCGCGAAAATGTTTGTTTTTCCTCTGTTTTTTGCCGCATTAGAACAAACAAAAATTTAAAAAAAAAACTCAAACAAGTAAGCATTTACAAAGCGTTTTAAATGTTTAAAAGTTTCAAAATGTAGAAGAACGCTTGAAGCGCGTTACGACCGCCCTGTAGAAGTTTCACTTGAACGCGCTAGACGCGTTACGGACGACGAAGAGATTAAATCAATAATTCTATTGATAAAGAAACACGAACATTAATTTTTCATACCATCTTTTTTGGCCTTATTAAGCATAACGGAAGCAATCAAGCATATTAACTTTCAATTCTAACATTTAAAAAAAATGTTTACAATTTTCTACCCAATATTGGTTAAATTTATGAGTTTCAATATTTTAGACCAATTAATGGCCATTAGAAAAAAAATGCAATAATGATTGATGGAGATGTCACAAGTAGGCCATCACAATGGTCTAAAAAGGTGATATTTATATCTTCATGGATCAGCTTATTCATTTAAGTTTGGAACTTTTTAAAAAATCAGCAGGCGTGGTCCCCCTGAAACTTTCTTGCATACTCGCCCCCTACCCTCAGCCCGCGAGGAAATGCTGTGTATAAACATTGGTGAAAAATAGTTATAAATTATAGATTCTGTCTTGAATCTACGTAGTATTTTTACTGAATCTGTTACTCGAATATGTATTTTGAACTCTTCTTTTTTTTTAGGCCTATTGAAGGCAAAATTTGAGAGGACTACAATTTTAGTCATTAGATCACACACGGGATTTCTTTTATTTATTTACATCATTGCGTTTATATGTTTGCGGAAGTATAGACAGACAGACGACCGAGCCTTTGACAGATTTAGTTTAAAATGATAAGAATCTACATTTTAGATTCTAAACTTGTGTACCAAAATTTGATCCATCTAACTCTACGCTTTGTAATTACCGAGTTCATTTGTATTCGAACAGCCATGCAGAATTCCCCTGAATAAATCTTGTTCAAAATTTGATAAAAATTTACAAACTTCATCAGTCTAGCTCAAAGTGTTTTTGAGTTATCGTGTTCGTAGGCAGACAGACAGATATAATTCTAAAAATGTGTTTTTCGAAATCAAGAACTGGATTTGTCACATTCTGAGGATTTTTTTTTTTTTTTTTTTTTTTTTACAAAATTTGAAGTTTTTGTCTTATTTATTGATTACAACACTTTCTCTGTACTTCATATACGTTACGTGTTAATGTGTGTAAAAAGGATAACGTGTCATGAATATTGTATTAAATGTAAATAATAAGATCTGTGGACTGTATATAAATTTGGACATTGTAATTTTACATTTGGACACGTAATTTTACATTTACTTACTTATATAACATAAAAATTTAATTCTTTATGTCATTTTTACTGTTTTTCCAGTTAGAAATATAAGCCTATCTCTAATAGTTTAAAAATTAGCTATTTGACTATGACTAGAATGAACACTCTATGTATAAAAATGTGGTAAAATATAACAATATGAATATATTCCTTGCATGGATAAAATTAAACCATAGGAAAAAGTCGACGCCTCTTGAGAAATAAGGGGATTTGTGTGTGTGTGTGTGTGTGTGTGTGTGTGTGTGTGTGTGTGTGTGTGTGTGTGTGTGTGTGTGTGTGTGTGTGTGTGTGTGTGTGTGTAGTTAGATCAAAAACGTACCCTTGAATTTGTAAATTGTCAGTAATTACTTATTTATTAGCATTCTTTAAGTAAAAATTTATATAAAAATTATGTGATAAGTATTTACACAAATAAAAATTGTCTGTCCACATTTTCTGTCTTCGCGTACGCAATACTTTCAAATTGTTCTAATCTTATGAAGATAAGCTAAAATGGTGCCATATTTCCATTGAAAGGGCATGATAATGATTCCAGCGTTAAATGGTATTTACCATTCTTAATTCTTTCATATGATTGGTACTATGATTCTAACCAAAAAAATAAACTTTAAAAATATTCATCATTAAACCAATAAAATTGGCTAAATGAGATGGAATTTATTTTTCGAATTTCTCTTAAAACAAGATTTTAACAACACATCATTATAAAATTTGAAAACAAATTTTAGTTATTAAGTCCATATTCTTCATTTTTCCCCTTAACTAAATTCATCATCTGTTCCATGTATGTTAATTCTTATGGTTGGATTTAATGTCTTAACAATGAAAGAAGTAAGGAATTTTAAAGAATAGAATGATTTCTTATTATTCGACACCGGCTCAATATTACGATATGTGGTACCCATTATTTAAATAAAACTGGTAAAAAATCTTAAGAAATTTTAATGAGGTTGAAGGTTTTGCCAGTAAAATCATTCATATCGTCCATAAAAATTTCATTAAATTGTAACTTAGTGTAAGCTGTTGTAAAAGATCAAATTTTTCAACTGAAATCAAATATTCTTCACTTTGTCCTGATATATAAATATGTAACTAACCATTAATGTTACAGCTCTCTTTTCTTAAATTAGAAATGCTCAGGACGGTCATTAACTTAACATAAATTGCATTGGAAGCAGCTGGTAAATATATTTGCTTAAAAATCAGCTAACAAGTCCTTAAATCAGCTTAATGCCAAGCACTCCACCGTTAATTGCTCCGCTCCCGTTGTACTTAATTACTAATGTATTCATTTATTTAAATAAACTAGCTGCTGAATCAACCAACAAGGTGAACCTTTTTCACTACACAACTAATTTAAAATTACGAACATGAACCTTCAAAAAAAGAAGCGGGACAGAGAATTCCGTTTCGTTTATCTTTTTTCAATCCATTTTCAAATATTATTCGGTTGATTTATGTACAAGAGACATTTTGAGATCCATTTTTTTTTTTTCGTAACACAATAGTTCAATAGTTTTGCTGTTAGTATTCGAGTGCTACAAATCTCTTGAGCCCATTCTTCATGTTGAATTACGTTCACGATTCCCAAATGTAGTTGCCATTCTTTTACAGTGCAAAAATTGCTATTCATATTATTTGTCATGACCTTAAACGAGTTCGAATGAATACGTGTGAATTTCAATGATTTATTCTTTCTATTTTTGAGCGAGAACTGCTCTGTCGTGAGAATTAGTCTTAAAAGAGATGAGCTTTTCAACTTATAGAAAATTTATTCTGATTAAATTTTTTAAATTATAATTTAAACTTCAAACTCTTAATTTATTTTATTTTTTAATTATACATGAATTATGGGCATATTAACTGGAAATTTGTAATTTGAAATAAAATTGTGTTTTTTTATTTTAACATGTTTTCTAAGTTGACAAATTATAAATTTCACACATTTTTAATTCATATTTCACACACTTTTCAGCGCTTCATTTTAAAAATCGAATAGTAACATTTATTCAAAACTGCCTATTTAGCTAAATTAATATCGTTATTTTAAAGCAAAAATATAGCTATTTTGGGATGGAATTTATCGTTTTGAATCTTGGTTAGATGATTACCTAATCGCATCCTCTCCAAATTCAGTCGTTACAACAAAAAGCAATTTCGACACTTTGAATCAACCAGGTTCAGATACGTTAGATATTTGAAGCTATTGGATTTCGAACTTACATACCTATTCAAAAATTCGTCATCTGATCCTACAAATGAGCAGAAACTCATTATTTAGTTGAGTTTAGTTGAATTGAAGTGTATGTTTTGAGATTTAAGATTGTCATTTGTCAGCTTTATCTCAAGTTTTCTGGCATTTTTCAGGCCTTAAAACTAGGAAATAGAAATGAAATGTTGCCACTCATTAGTATAGAGGATTCCTTCGAGAGATGGAACGCTGAAGTTTCAAAAATTAGTTCCGATGCTTTCCAATCTACTTTCTTCCCGACGCGCTGGCAAAGAATTATGGATTTCCTGCATTAATTCTAGGCATAATGAAAAGGAATAACCCAAATTAACCGAAGTTCTTATGAATGTGGAAATATTGTGATTTACGTGTGTATTGGGATCGCCAACAGAAGTGAAATTTAAATTACAGTTGCTCATATCTGCTATATATAAAATTTGCACATTTTTTGATATTAACGGATAATAAAGATTAATAATAATCTCTTGCTTTTCTGCAGAAAATTACTGAAATAATTCGATAAATTTCCTAGATATGGAAAAATGCATGCTCATTGTATATTATCATTGTATGCATTGTATATTATATTATTGAATGTGCCTAAATATGCATCGTTGATATATTGGAAGTTCTGCCCAGTATTATTATTTGCAACATCCGTAAAAAATATTCCTTATTTAATTAAAGCAAGAAAGTGAAGGAAAAAATCGTTTCGTAGTTTTATTAAATACCTTATGTGTACACTATATAAATAATATCATTGCAAATTGCTAGAGACAATAATATGTTTTATACATTACACATATGGTATTATATTTTTATTACATTACATATCCAATAATAAATATATTTATTACATAAGATATATTTACTACCCTCTTGGAATGATATGTTTTATCTCTCTTGATTTATTTTCAAGTTTATGAGGCTTCAAAACTTTGTATTTTCATTTAGGAGGCGAGAAAATTGAAGAATGATGTTTTTACTTTTTCTGGCTTTTGTGTTCCACATGAGGACCTTTGAAGGCTTTCTTTGACAGCCCCTATCCCTAACACAAGCAAAGCAGTTTTTTGGTTTCTTTTATTCAATATGACCTGCATTGTACATATGACCTTCATTTTCTGCTGGTAGAAGGAAAGATCATAGAAATATACCCTTTAGACCTGCAGTTTAATGGGTCTCGAACCTAGTCTTTATGGAGATGGTTAGAGTATATTCAAGTATATTCAGGTATGTTAGAGTATTATACGTAAATCAAAGAGTTAGTGGCATAAGTATGAAAAATTTCTGTGGGATTTCCAAACATTCAGAATTAAGTGACCCCTAAAGAGGAAAGTGAGTAAAAAACAAAGCCATTTTTTTTTGCAAAAAATTTTAAATACATTTATTAAATAGACATTTCGGTGCCTAACAAATAAGAGATCTGCTAAACAGAAATGCATTTCTATTATGTAAGCAGTATTGCATTACCAATCATACTACTTGGAATATTGAATAAATGTGCATTGCAATTCTGAAAGAATTTTCACTTGAAAAGAATATATATATATATATATATATATATATATATGTGTGTGTGTGTGTGTGTGTGTGTGTGTGTGTGTGTGTGTGTGTGTGTGTGTGTGTGTGTGTGTGTGTGTTTTCAACTTATGTGAAATTTCCAAATAAATCGTAGATTCGATGGAGGCTTATAAAAATCAAGACAAAAAAATGAATTTAACTAGGTATATTTCTTTAAAAATTACAATCAAATTTCAGATAAATATCCAAGATTTAAAAATTTTCTGCCGGTTCTTTGGTTTCTATTTCTATTATGTTATAGTATTAAACTTTAAAGTTTTCAAGCTAAAATCCAATAAATGCAACGTTACATTATAATTTCATTTAATTTTCAATAACTGATTGAAATATTAAAATTACATATTTCTATTTTTTAAACTACAATTTTTCATTTTCGTATTTTGAAAACATTCTTACGGATAAAAAAAGATTTTATGTCAAAAATTAAGCGATTTCATTCAGAATTCTAATGTTTGTCTTGAATATTTTAGTAGATACATGTGGAGCACTACATATCTGAATTAAGATTAAACTAAAGAATATAAACTAACAATTAAAAAACATACGTGTTGCAGAATCACAGTCTGAACCATTTTTGTAATATGAATCCAACATGAAATGATCTCCCCGTCAATAGAGTTCATATTAATTGAAAGTGATTACTGAAAAGTGCACTTCACTTAAAAGAACAAAACTGACTAATTTACAAGTTTAGTAGAAAATAAATAAAATCAAAACTGCTACGTATTTAAAAAAATTATATGAGCAAATAACTAATCTGATGAATAACTATAGTAAAATAACAAGAAGATCAAAATAAATCACTAGATTTATAAAAATACAGTTCCCATGAAAAAGATGAATGATAAATTAATTAAATAATTTCGCTTCAAATTTCAAGAATAACAATCTTTATACCATTTTTAAAGATTAACCTAAAATTAGCAATCATTTCGCACTTATTTTTTAATTTCTTTCTTCTATATAACCTCGATCTAGGATTTATTTTACAATGACAAGCCAAATTATAAATTTTTTATGCATGTTTTTGAGTACATTGCCCTTTTATGCTTACGCGCATAAGTTTATAATTTTTAAAACGTTTTGAACTGTATATTTTAAAGTTGAAACAGGCTCCATAGAATAATTAAAAGTAAGGCTTTACTTGCGGAACACAAAAATAAAGTTCAACTTAAGTAATCCTGAAACTGAAAAAAGACAAACGAATAAATGCAATTGCCAAAGTTGTTTGATTTTTTTATCTTATTCTGTATTAGCAAAGCATATAATATTAAAACTAATTCTTTTTGTGTACATTAACAGACTTTATGAAATTCAGTCAATTGCATTCCCTCTTTTTTACAACGAAAATAGAAAACTATAAATACTACACATGAAGAAAATATAAACTATATCAAATCAGATTCATTAAATTACTTTGATCACCTGCAATCTGAATGACTAATCCAATGGAAACAAGAAATCATAAAATTTTTAAAACCATGATATAGGAAACATATTCGATTTCAGAGCTAAATCTAAAATTGCTGTAAAGAATTATTGCAACGTTCGTAAAAAAATGTATGAATAATTTTTTTTGCTTCAAACTGAAGATCACGAAATTCCCCCATTTTCTAATAATTTTCCTTATCGCTGCAGTAGCCCAATTTTCAAAGGTATTTTCTAAAAAAAGCACCGAATTTAAAACATTTAACATGCAGCTTTTTGCAGATTCTGAAAAATCACTCCTTTGATGCAACCTAAATTCAAAGAAGTTGTCCCGCTTTCGACTGTAAATTATATTTATTTTTCTCATTTGCATACAAGAGAGACAGACCACTTGGTGTGAAAACTGCCGCAATAGAATTCATTTCCAATAAATTCAGTTCCCAAAAGTGCTTTTTAAATAAAGGGTGGAATATGAAGTCGATTCTTCTATGTGGAATTTCCATCTGAGCTAGCGTATTAGATAAAAACGGAATTGTGGCAATTTACAAGTTTTAAAAAGATTCTACATTTTTTTTTCAAATTCATTTGATTTTATTCGATTCATTTTTGAAGATTTTCATGAAATTTTGAAATTTTTATATAAAATATTAAAACTTTTTTTAAAAAAAAAGACTTTTATTCTTTTATAGCTTTTCTGAAAGATTCCGCAGTACGTTAGCGGTGAAATAGTCATAGAACTGAAAACAAATGCTTTGCATAAGAATCTAATAAAATGTGACTCTTATGAACGTGTTATGGAAACAGCTATTTTTAATGTAGATTCTAAATCATAAAAGCAGCTCAGTTTAAAATCACAGCGAAAAGTGATAAAAATTTCTATGAAAAAAAAAAATGATAAATTTGTGTAAAAAAAAGAAGATGAGTAACAAACTTGATAATCATCACAGAATTAAGTATGAACCAATGATAAGGTTATTGCCTGTAAATAAAAAAAAGAATCCATTTATCTTTCTTCAAGTTAATTTAATTTTAGATTTTTGATATGTGAAGAGTAATTAACTAACAGAAATTAATGTTAAATAAATTCAGAAGAATTTTTAATTTTTTAAAAATTGATTTAAAATTTTCTTTATGAAAATATTTTAAATTTATAAGCTATAAAATTATGATTGAAGGAGTTTTTTTATTGGCATATTCTTCAAGTCCGATATATTAATTTTCGATAATCAACCTTTCGACAATATCGATAATTTTACTTTTCTCGTCAGCTATCTGAATTCTACTAAGGAATTTATTAAAGAACATTTTAATCTCTTAAATTCATTACATAATATTAAATTTTTATCATAAAAATTATATAGTTTAAAAATGTCAACTCATTGTCTTTTAAAATTATTTAAATTATTCTATTTAATTTTTTCAACGTTTAATGATTAAAGAATCGATATTTTGGATTGCCAATAAGGCAAAAAGACACTGTAAAATGATTTTTTTTTTTTGATATTTAAAAAAATATATCGATTGACATTTTTTTAACTTGCCGTGAATTTTTACTTAAATAAATCCCCCCTCCAGTCCTGCAGCCACCTCATAGTGTGCTATTAGAGCCGGTGAGGGGGTGTTCCTGGGCGGAACGGGCGAAGTATGTCGGGAGAATATTCTCTTGGCAGGGTCACCCAAGGCGTGAAGGCCGTTCCATTTTGCTCAGCTAAGGTCTGCAGGCGTTCGGGGCTAAGTCAGTCTTCCAACTTCGGTGCCCCAGGTCCATGGACCTATGGAAGCTGTTCACTTCCGTTTATCATGAAACTATCTCCATTTTCGAATATTAATACTCAGGAGCACGAACGTGGTTTAGGCACAGGGCCTCGTTTGACAAGTGGATTACAGTCTCCTACGTGTAGCAGAAACTCTCTTAAAATCATACAGTGTAATGTGAATGGTCTTTCTACCCAGGCCACGTAGGTCAAACTGGATCAAATATTAGATTTAGCGGATAAGCATGGCGTTCAGATCATAGCCCTGCAAGAAACTAAGCTCAGTGGGCGTTCCGTTCTTAAAGTAAAAGGCTACTCGGTATTTCGTGAGGATAGAGCCAGTGGAGGGGGAGGTGGTCTTGCCTTCCTCGTCAGAGATTTAAATTTCAAAAAATTGACACTCCAGTGCAAAATAGTTACCTTGAGTTTCAGTGTATTATTGTTGTATGGAAAAAAAAGATCAATCAACACTTTCAATATGTATAACCCTCCAAATCAGGCTCAACTACCTCTGAATTTCCTTGACTTGTCAAATAAGAACACCATTTTTCTCAGTGATCTCAATTCTAAACACCTGTCATGGGGTTGCTCTACTAATAACAACAGGGGCTGTGAACTGCTTGAAGCTGCCGATGATAATGCTTTGATATTTCTCAATGACGGTTCACCAATGCATACTTTCTTTAGTTATGGAACTTCTGAGGCCTTGGACATTATTTTAGCTAGCCCGAAGTTATATAAATTTTGCAATTGGAATGTTCTGAATAGCATTCGCAGTGATCACCTAACCATCTTGCTTAATATTAAGGATTGCAAATATTCCTTGCAGTCCAATAGTTATTACTGGAACTTCAAGAAAGCTAATTGGAATAACTTCAAACAACTTACCGAAACTTTACTTGGCTCTCATCCAATTAGCAATAATCTGGAACAGGAATGGCAATTTGCAAAGAGTATTATCAACCACGCTGCCCGCTTTACATCCCTAGAGGTAACATTAAACGTTTTAAACCTTTTCAATGGCTTAATGATGCTCCCCTAACTGCCCTAACTTTATAACTATCAACCAAGTGTCTTTATGAATGGCTGTCAATTAAATTATACAAAAAATGCCAAATACTTGGACTCCGTTCTCGATCAAGAGATATTGAGCAACCGACATGGTTTAGTTTAGTTAGATTAACGTCCCTTTGAAGCAACACAAGGGCTATTTTGAAACGGACCTCGTAATTTTGAACCGCGGTCAGATGACGAGGACGACACCTGAGCTGGCACCCCCCCTCTCCACACCACACCACACCACACCAGCGGGAGGACGTTTGGTCATGACGGATTTAAAGTGCAACAGACCCCCTTACACGACGGTTCTTCGGTGGAATAGGGTCTCGAACCTGAAACCCTCCGGCTCCGAGCCGAGACCTTACCACCAGGCCGCCGCGGCCCTCATAAATGTAGGAAAAGACTCAACACATTTAAATATATTTCTGGACGAGACTGGTGTGCAGACGCTAATACACTGAGAACCACCTACATCTCTCTGATCAAACCAATTCAAGAGTATGGTTTTTTTAAAAGCTAATTGTTTGTGCCTCAAAAGCTAATTTAGACAAACTTGAATGATTGCAATTAAGTGCTTCAAGAATAATTACTGGCCTTCGTAATAGCTGCACTAATGATATTGTACTGTAAGAGAGTGATCTACCACCTCTTTCTCTGAGAAGAAGTTACTGTCTTTCAAAATATTACAACAAGCTCTTTAGCTACAATAATCAGCACAGAACTTATCTTCATCCATGGCATAATAATAAGCGTTTAAATAAACACGGCCCTTTTTCTTTCGCAAAAGGCATGGGTCTACCTTCTGGAGATGTGGAACTACATTCCTTAAAGTCTTATTGGAATTTTAAGTTTGACCCTGATCGAATTCATTTCCATACTGATCTCTTGCCAAGATTAGCAAAATGTCAGAGTTACCTGAATTTACTAGACAAATGTCTCTGGAAACAATTCATAGCATTCCATCTTCGGCTCTGAAAATGTACACTGATGGCAGTAAAGGAGATGGTGGCGTTTCTGGTAGTGGCGTGCACATTGAGACTCCTGAAGTAACTACTGATATTTTTTTAGTAATCCTGTCAACTGTTCTGTATTCAGGTCCGAACTTACTGCAATCTATAAGGAACTTCAATATATCGACACGTCCTCTGAAGTTGTCTTCGAGAACATTTGGATTTTAATAGATAGTCGTGCCTCGATACTACACCTTTCTCATTGGACGAAAGTGGGGAACAAGATTAGCATGAATATCTTAGACCTTATTGCCAGGCTCTCCGCTGAACACTCTATACACTTTCAACGGGTTCCCTCACAAGTTGGTTTCAATAGAAATGAGATAGCGGATAACTTAGCTAAGATTGCCTCAGCTGACATATTTCATGGCCATGCAACACTAACTTATTCTGAAATCTCCTCTATCAAAAAGATGGAGTCGAGTGCATTTTGGTAAGAGTCCCGGTTGGTGTCACCGTCTGAATATCTCTAGGAAACAGAAAACGACTCTCTCTCGTTTTTAAGTGGACACACCAAATCCCTCACACTAAATTCTTTGACACTAAATTCTTAAACTGTCAAACTTCACATAAAATTGCAGATGTTTCTTATTTCAAAAGTAAAAAAAAATGATTGAAAGAAATATTTGAGCTTTTATTCTTTGGAAAGAAATAACTGACAAGGATTTCTAAAATATTAGTTTTTATTTGTTGCTTTTCTAATTTTTTCATATACAAAGTATAGAAACAGAAAGTTTTGTAAATCTCAAAAATTTCAGAGGAGATTTGAAAGAATCTCTGGGTTTTAGACCTCCATGAGCCCTAAAAAATGCTTTAAGGTATTAGTTCTATTCCTGTAGAAACTGAATACACGTGTAAGTGAAATAAGTCAAATTTTGTGATTTTTGAGGCGAAACCATAGATCTGTATCAAATTTTGAATCAAATCCATCCACGAGCCGACTGTCTGTCTGCCCATCCAAATGCATTTAAACATGATAACTCAGAAACGCATGAACGATGAAATCAGGCATAAAATTTTATCACTAAGATTCTATGCATCAAATTTTAACTGTAAATGTATATTGAACACCATAATGTAACAATTCATTGAGTTAGATAAACGAAATTCAGCAATTTTTTTTATACTGAAAAAATAAAAATGTATAAAAGTAAATTCGCGTGTAATTTATAAAATTGTACGTAGAAAATGTATGAATATAAAGAATAAAATCATGAAACAGTGTAAAGTATATTTCGATTTAAAAGTGTAAAGAAACTAAAAATGGAATGTGTCATATCTGTAAGAAAACGCGATAGTTACGAAGGTTTTTTTCATTATTTAAAAACCTGTATTCCAATATTTTCTTTTAATTTGCAAAATTCTATTCATGATGACTATTATACTCAAATATTTTGTTTGTTTCGATGCGTTCTCTAATTCTCTATTCTAATTCTAAACGTTTTCCTTTAAAGATAAACGCCAATTCTTTTTCAGATAAAATCGAGCAAAATGTATTAAATGTATTACACCTCAACTTAGTTTAATCTTTTCAACTGCTGTTAAGATTTTACAATTAGGTGATGACAGGGAATCTTTTTCTTCGTGCACATATTAGATTAGTACGATATCTGTAAACAGCAAGATAAGTAATGTTTAAAAGGTTACTTAAAAAATAGATTAAAAGTCAAGATGTTAATTATTTAAAAAAAAGAATGTCGTTGCATTTTTAATTGATATGAATTACATGTTTCTAAAAGCTTACATTCTAAAATAAAAGTACCAAACCAGTGGCCCACAATGAATTTCTTTCTGCCACTGCAAACATAACATAAAGTAACAAAACATTTATTTAAAATTTTGCAGCTTTATTTTTAAAATTCTTAATTTTACATAGTTATTAATAACGAATTTCAACATTCACAACGACAATAAAAATGTCGACAAATAATATATAATTTAGCTTTAGAATAATAATTATTTTAGTCTTAAAATTGAACCTGAGACAAGTTTTGATGATTTTAAAACATTGAAAAAAAATGTTCTTTGATTTCTTCGATTTCCGATTATACAATAAAAATGGTGATAAAAATCAAATTGATTAAAGTGCCGAGAATTAAAAGTAAAATTAATGAAATTTTATAATAATATTACAAAATTAATCACAAGAGATATGATATCCCTCGAAATAGAAAACATGATAGAAGAGATAAGATGTCAAGGTATCTGTAAAAGAACATAAATATTATTGTTACATTTTTATACATTGAGTTTTCGAAATAAATCAACGATTTAAGAAAAATGAAGGGTTATTTCTCTCTCTACATAAACTGAAATCATGTTTCTTTGACTAATACTAGTATTTGAATCCACCCACTTGCTCAAAAATAGTTATTTATAATTTTAAAGGTTGAAAGAAAATATACCATGAAATGATCTTAGCCTTTGAATTCCTTCTTGTGATAATATTCATTAATTCATAATTAGAAAACTAAACATTAGCTCCTGAAATAGACAATAAAGTGTTCTCACTTTTTGCTTTGTATATTTGAGCAATATAGATTACAGATTGGTCAAAATCAAGAGAACAAATTAGTCTAAAACTTGAAACATAATTACAATTGTTGTTATGTTATGTTGTAAAAAAAGTCTAGTATTTAATGTATCTAGCTCATTGTTGATATTGTTACTGTTACTAACTCCATACCCTCACCAGGAATTCAAAAACTCTCCAAAAAGTAGAGGAATAAAATCGGATCTTTTAAAACGTCGTCTTTGATAAAACCCAACCAAAGAAGAATGTGGAGGAAAATATCTGATCAGCCTTATACCAATGGGTTTCTGGAAGAACTTTCAGTTCCTGCTGGAAAGTAAGAGCATTGGCGTGTCTATTGTAAAATCGTGAAAAGGAGTCATCATTATTATTTTTTTTGGAAGTTTGGAAGGAAGGAATTGAAGAGTCTTTCACCCCCAGGGACTCTGCCACGAATGGGAGGGGGTCCCAAAGCTTATTCTATTTCCATTCTTTCAGGAGATTTCAAAGTGAGTGCTTTGCCTTCATGCATTGTTTCAGCAGTAGTTTTGGCCAAGGCATCAGTTGGCTCATTGTCATTCACCTCGACCTGGGATGGAACCTCTTGAAAGTGGATGAGTATCGCTAAGATAGTCGAAAGATAAGACTGATAAAATATTCAAATTTGCTCTTTCCCCCACATTCATCCTATCAGAAAAGTGCTGCATAGAGGTATGACTGTCTGTTAAAATCCATATAGCTTTAAAATCCAGTCAAACATGAATATAGTGCAAAACCATATATATTGCTCAAACCTGATTTTTTTTTTTTTTTTTGAGATATTGCACGGACATACAAGCGGGAGGGCAGATAAATAACTTCCCTATTATGTATTTCGTTTAAACTATTATTTAACTATATAATCGTATAGGAAAGATAATAAATGTATTTCTTTCATTTTATCATGCTTTATTTTAATTATGATGCTCATAAGCAATTAGACAAGTTTCAGAAAGCGTCTTTTTAAGATTTATGAGGCACTTTAGCATGTCTATTAATCGAAATCTTGAGATACAATATTTTTTATGCTTACAATAATTTCTCTTTTTATACATCATACGATGAAGAATAAAAATGCTCACAACATGCCTTTTTAAGTTATCTCTTATTGACATGTTCATATTTTCATTGTGAAGAAATGTTGAGTAACGTTTCTTGAAAATCCTCAGTTGCTTTTAAACTTTCAATGGCTTTTAATTAAAATTATAGGAATTCAAGATAAGAAAAATATCAGTTAAAATTTCGGGAAATTTACTCATTGTTTAAACGACTCTTATGACTATAATGCAATTTCTAATATAAAAACATATGAAAATCAAGATGGAAAGAATAATAATCTTACTATATAAATAAAAGTCATTGTGGCTAAGCTTGTATGTATGTCCCACGCCTCTTCCAAAAGAACTCGGAAGAATTCAAGTAAATGTTTGCATATTTAATACGCAAGATATGAGAAAGAACTTATAACTGTCAACGTTTTCAAGAATAAAAAATAATTAAAAATTCAGTTCATTAGAAAGTAACAAAAATTTTCTATTTTTAATACTTTGGACTATTTTACCATTATTTTTAAAAATATCTCTTTTAATTCAATGCGGCTTTCGACAGTTCTCTTATTGGTTTTTGAAATACTGATTTAGTCACCTTTAAAACTAAGCTTAAGTCAATTGCTCAGACGAAGATAACTGTTTTGATCTTCAGCATTTATAAAAAAAAATTGCAATACTAACAAATATTAATAGTTTATGAAGAAAAT
Organism: Argiope bruennichi; assembly: GCF_947563725.1. Classification (NCBI taxonomy): domain Eukaryota; kingdom Metazoa; phylum Arthropoda; class Arachnida; order Araneae; family Araneidae; genus Argiope; species Argiope bruennichi. The sequence goes on along the minus strand of NC_079152.1, from coordinate 112,725,169 downwards.
TATATATTGGTGGATTTTAAAAATCATCTAGTGCACTTATTATTCTAATTTCAATGAAACGTACGCGAAATTTAGACGATAGAAGAATTTTGAATACATTGCCCTCCCGAGTATCCGGCCTAGTTTTCTTTTCTCATAAATTAATCAGGAAGACATCATTAAATCAGGAAGACAAGGCGTTGCATTGTCAGCCTGTTATTAGCAGCCAATGTGTCAAAATATTTAGTCAAGGCATTGGAAGCGGGTTAAATTCAGAAGCAGATTAAGGAATTTTTCTAACTCTAAAAGCTGTATATTTTGATTCATTTCTTAGGGTCATCTATTAATACCTGTGTAATTATTTATCAATGAAAAATAAATTCAGTTTCTGTCAGTTTTCTTAAGAATTGGACCTACGATTTATGTTAATGTATTGTTTATGTTTGTTTATGTTAATGTATTGTATGTGTTAAGTTAGGGATTACAGAATTTACGTTAAAATGTAAACAGCTTAAATCTTTTAACTTATTTTTTTTCTTTAATAAATTATTGAAATGGGCAGTCCAGTATATAAACATATATAAACTACCAGTGCAGAACTTGACACGTTGTCGGCAACTGCTTTTATGATTCACCGGGCTTAGGTCGCTTTCACATTTTATGTGGCTTGAGATAAATAGAGGGCTTAGTACTCAGTAAGAAGTGAGAAAATACGTATTATAACAGTGAATTTTTGCATTAAAAAAACTTTGACTTCTGGTATTAGTGGGCAAAGTAATGATTTCATAGAACTCCGGCCTTTTTTATTATCCAGACTTCCCATTCGCCACATTAGACCGGATACTCTGGAGTGTACAGCTTTATAATATTTTATGTAGAAGTTATTTTTAAGTTAAAATATCTTATGTGAAAGAATATTAATCCTGATCAACTCCGAGATATATCAAATTTCTTCACAATAAATTTAAAAAAGAAAACATTATTACATTTTCGAACATCCAGTATCAACTGCTAGCTATTGCCCGCGCTGAATCTAACGTTTTCTCAAAATTTCCCTCTGTATGTAAGCAAAATAACTCAACTCCACAAAAAGATTAATTACTCTTTCAAACCCAACTAACGCAAGACGAGGCAAAAGTTTCGCTCAAGTCAAAATATTTATCAACGAAATGGGCGATTTGTTTATCTGTTATCTTTCCCCTTTCAATCACACACGCCCACTCAAAGACCACCCGCTAAACCGCAAGAAATGCACCGTGTCCCACTGTGGATTTAATGAGCCAGCCCGCAAGAAGTATTCACGGTCTACTAGAAGTGCGCTCGTAAAATTACCATCGGAAAATTAATTCGGCGTAAAATCGCTCACTGGTAAAAGCAGTTGGGGGAAAATTCCTTCACTTCGAAATAATATGCATACCTAAGACGTAAAATATTTGGAGGCGTGAATTCTTGAATATTTAAAAGATAGAAACGTGTTAAAGGGTTTTTAGTTAGAGAACAATTATTGAATAAAGACTGTGAGTTTCTGCATGAGAAGTATGATTTTACTAAAAAGAAAAATAACGAGTCAAAGCAAATTTAGATATATCAATCTATATCAATGCACGCTAGAAAGCGTGATACATTTTATTAGCTTTCTACTGGCAAAACTTCATGGATATGTTTCCATGTCGCAGTTAAAAAAATAGAAAATGATAAAAGTAACTATATTTTTGAATATATTATCAAGTAGCAAATCAATTTTTATCAAAATTTTGGAGGGTGAAGTGTCTATAGAAATCTTTTCAGTAAACAGAGTTTTGATCTCATTATTATTTTATCTAATAAATGTTTCACGGTATTTTTTATCATATTCATTGTAGCTTAATTTTTTTATATAATATTGTTTTAAATTATTCAGGACTTTTTGATTTGGTTTTGGCAGTTAATATTTTGGATGGGAAGATTTTTATTTAACTTTTTATCTCAATAATAAAATAGTGTTTTTCAAAAATTTGTAATCTGCGTTATTTTCTATTTTTTAAAAAATATATATTTCATTAATTATTATAAATAGTATAGTATCTTGCTCTGATTTTTTTTTCCAAATTTATTACTGAATACGCTTTTTATATAGGTAAGAAAATCAAATTTAAAAAATCAATTTACTTTTAAGTTCTGAATAAATATTTTATTGTTATCGGCAACACACAACTGAAAATTTATAGAAATACATCAGGAAGTAAATGAAAATTCGAATCCAAAATCTCATTCTTACAAACTCGAAAAATGGGAAGTAAAAATATTAAAAAATTATAATGAAGTATTTAATTAAAGTTTTACTTATTTTTTAATAAGTTATGCGAAATAAAATAATCTAATAAAAATATTGTGGCAAGTTCGGGTTCATAAATTATAGACCTTTTTCCTATGTAGCATAATTCACATGAATTTTGAAATCAAATACGTAGGAATAGTGTTTTTATCAGAATATTTTAATTTTAGCAAGCAAATTAATAAGAAGAATAAAAAATTATAGTGTTTCAAAATATTTCGTTAAAAATTTTGGAAATAATGTATTTAATTAAGCTATTATTTATTAAACCTACATTTTCCTTTTTATTAAATTCTTTTACTTAACCTGATATATTTCATGTTTGTACGGATGGTATTTTACAAGCATTTTTCTCCCAGAATGAAGCTTTGAAATTTGTAAAATTATTGATTCTTCATTCTAATAGAATTGTTCACTTATAATGATTTCTTAGTTATCATTAAAGTGAGCAAATGTAAAATGGTAATTTAAGTTAATTAAATATTGAGTTCATGAGGATAGCACGATCTAATTGCCAGTTTGAGAAAAAAAATTCGAATTAATTATTAGTTATAATCATATATTATAAAATATATTAAAGGATAAAATATAGAAAATAATCAAAATATAAAGGATTTACACTTTTTATTTTTAATACAAAATGAAAATCATTGTATTAGGATAAAATGTGTCTCCTTGCTTTTAGAAAATTAATCAATATTATAAAGAAATTAAAACATAATGAATATCTTAAGATAAAATTAATAGATATTCATTAAAAACTATTATAAATACGATCAAAATTCCAAATGAAATGAAAAATTTTTATTCAGGATCTTACACATTAGCAGCTTTCTTTTGATATTTATATTTTTGATAAAAAAATTTAATTAAAATTATGAATTATAAATGTTATAAAAATATGCGAATTAGTATATTTCCACGTGCATTTTTATATATTTAATATTCTTACACAAACTATAATATTATATATTCTAAATGAATATTAAGTAGTTACATTAATTAGTATAAATTAAATAATTGTATGAATTAGAATGTTTATTAATTGAAATCAAGAATACTAATAGAAGGTAATTCCTCCACACACACACACAAAATAAAATTTTATATAATTATTTAGAATATAGATACAAACTTTATACTGGTCACCTGATTTGATAAGATCGTTTTCAATTTCCGAGCAAGGATTGGATATCTTATAAATCACTCTGCTGCTGTAATTCGGAAAAAGGCAAGCGGCAGCACTTTCAGTGATTACTTTAAAACTAGAAAGTAATAAATATAAAAAAAATCCTTTTAAAAAAACTTCTGCCGATGTATAAAATGTTCATCAAAAATTTGGAGGTTAAGACAAGAAATCGCAAAAAAACAATAAGTGCAGAAGTCAATAAAAAAGATATAAAGTCACAAAGGATATTGTAAGAAGCAAACAAAATAATCTAAATGTTCATTATACAGAAACATAAATACATTATAAATGTGATTAAAATTTCAATTTGGAATATTTTTGTAATCACATGACAATGTGCAATTTTTGATTTAAAAAATAGTTTCTTTTTCGATTCATTTATAAAAAAGGTTTTGTCTTTGTTCTTTTATTTATATTGACTGCTTATGGGTGTACTTAGAGAAAGATATTATCATATGAGGTTACCAAGGTTTGGTGGTCTGGTGATAAGTTCTGGAGTTCATTATCGTAAGTTCTAAATCTGAAATTGCATTCCATCGAAGGATTGCATGCTCTGGTGCCTGGTACAGATCAAATCTAACTTTTGGAGATAAGTGCAAGTTCAGGTGTCGTCCTTAAATCATGAATTAGAATACGATCATTGTAGAAGATCACAAAAGTCCACTCCAAAATAGCCCTAATGTTATTCAACCTGGGCGATACAAATATTATCAACAATATGTATATTTATATTACTCGATAAAATATTTAAGAGGAAGTTCTGTTATAGTTTTAGCTGTTAAATGTAATCTTTCGGATCAGATAATAATAAAATTAATAATTAAAATAAAAAAGAAGACACTGACCACTGTTCGTTGACCGTTATTTTGCTGAAATCATTATTGATAAAGAGAACTCCTTGAGAGATCTCTAGTATTTTACATTCAGTAAATAGTTCGGTATTCAATAATTCTTTATCAAAAGTGGGTTTTTTTAGCTTTCCAATCTCAAAAAAAAAGTATATTAAAAAACCACTTAAATTATTTTTATATAATCCCTTTCATGACACAAATTGCATTATAGAGAATGAATGGTTTTACAATGCTGACTCTGTGCTTTTATTTTTGTCTCTATCAACGAATAAAGTTCAGAACTTATTGCCACTTCTGAAAATATATCTGGAAAAATGTGCTACATTTCGGTAAGTTTCTAGTTCTGTATGAAAATATGTAACAACGAAATCCAGTTAAAGATGATTTCCTATGACAATATTTAGAAGTGAGAGCAGCAATACAGTACGAATAGTGTATATTTTAGTAGTAACAGCACCAGGATTCTGATGAATGAGGAACTAATCCTTATTTTATGGGTTTTGACCTCATATATTCTGTATATTGTACAGAAATCTCTCATGCAAATGAGAGCCTGTTCCAATCCATCTATTTGAAAAAGCATTAAAATGTATTTCTCTGCAAAACGCCATAATTAAAAATTTAACTTCATCAAATAATAGCCAACGGGAAATAACCTCATTTCGATTACCTTTTATATTCAACAAAATGCCGCTTTCTGGAGTTAATTTCAACGCTAGGGAGGAAACTAAATATGCATTTTAGATTCTTTTCACCCGGCCCATTGAGTTCAAAACTTTTTAGAGGTCTACAATTTTGATAGGTGGTTAATTTATCTAGCTAATTCATATGAGCATGAAAAGACAGACCAATAAGTTTTCCGTGAATGATTTTATTCAAAGTTTAATGCATGTCTACAGGTTTGATGTTATATAATTTCCATCGTTTAGATCTTTCTATTTTTGGGTATCCTTTCACAGCCAGACATACAATGAGACATTAGACCAAAAATGTTTTACTCGGATTCTGGAAAAATCTAGAACTTGTAAATCTTTAAAATCTCGAAGCCGAAATTCTTAATGATTACATATTTTCTCTTTATATAGTACTAGCCGCCTTTGGCGACCAGCCGGTTCGCCAAGCTTAATGTTCGTTAAAATTTTAATAATTAAATATTTTATGCAATCCCAACTTTAATAGATTCTTCAGCAAAATATTTTAAAACTTCAAATTTTGATAGTCATATAATTCACTCATAATATTATAAAGGCCTTCAGTCATAACGTGATATGTATCTCTCTAATTTTCTGTTACCCCTCGTAGAATTTATGCTTTAAATTAAAGTGTAAAGGATTAATCTGCAATTAATATAATAATATTTTTTACTGAAACAAAGCATTTTTTTTAATAATATGATTACTGATAATAGAGTCACTGAGCGTTTAAACTTTATGGGCACTAAGGAATATCTTTCTTAATTTATATAATATCTCAAGAATTTGTCAACAAAATTTTCTCAGATTCATCATGAACGGATCGATTCATTAACAATGTTTTATTTTAAATGCATCAAACACTAAGAAAATAAAATGAATCGTTTAAAATAATCGGTCGAAAACAGGTTTAAAAAAACTACTTAAAAAACGATGTACTTAAAACTATAAGCATATATCAAAAAATATATAACTAACATAAATACAATTTAATTACAAAAGCATGCAATTAGCCTAAAAATAATTTAAATCATTGAAAACAGGTTAAAAAAAACTACTTAAAAAACGATGTACTTAAAACTATAAGCATATACAAAAAAATATATAACTAACATAAATACAATTTACTTACAAAAGCATACAACTAACCTAAAAGTAATTTAAATCGTCCGTTGTTAATGGTTGCCATGCCAACAATCAGAACACAGTGCGCATGCGTAAATTTTCTTCGCCTTTTACGGTAACGCAAATGCGTGAATTTTTCTACGCCAGTTGGGGTAACGCTATGCAGATTAGACATTTTTAATTTCCTTTATTCTGTGTTATTTTAATTCAAAAGTACTTCAGAATGAATCTGAAACATGGATTAATTAACAATGTTTAATTTTAAATGCATAAAACATTAAGAAAATAAACAGAATCGTTTGAAATAATCCGCCGAAAAATCTTAACCCTAGCCTCATTACTGTTGGGAGAAAAAAAGAACTAAAGCCTAAATCATTTGGCGTTGGGGAAAATGGAAGATTATTTTGGCGGAAAAGTTGGCGGTGGGGAAAATAGAAGATTTTTTTGGCGGGAAAGTTAGTTTTTAATTAATAATTAAAATTCTAATTAAAAATTCAAAAAAGGGACCCCAGGTGCACATTCCCGACCTCTAAGGTATACATGTACCAAATTTGGTAGCTGTATGTCAAATGACCTGGCCTGTAGAGCGCCAACACACACACACACACACACATTGAGCTTTATTATAAGTATAGATATATAAAGGATGACCCAAAATTAGTGTAAAATTTGAATTTGCCCTCATTCGAGCAGTAAAGTGTTGGCAACCCTGTTTAAAAAATATTTGACAGCTAATAGTTTAGGGTTAGTAAAAATGGAGTTCTACACCATAGAACAAAGTGTTAACGCAAAATTTGAATTAATTAAAAAACAGTTTTTTTTAATTGAATCATACAAGATAAGATTATGTATGAAATAACACAAAAGACAAATGACCTCCACGGCTATGCTGGTACATACGCACTCTTTGGTCGAAATTTTCCATGACCATTTTGCATAAATGTGTCTGAACTTCGTTTATGCAGCGTTGAATTTACTCCTTCAATGCACACGTGTTTGTGGGCTTGTTGACACAGACCAAATAACCCCATGAAAAGAAATCCAGTTGTATTAAATCGCACGACCTAAGAGGCCAGTTCTCAAATTTTCAACTGTGGCAGTTAGATTTTGAAATATTGTTCAACAATGAAAACACTTTGTTCTATCGTTTAAGGCTCCATTTTTACTCACCCAGAACCTGTGAACTAATTTTTAATAGGGCTTCTAACGCTTTACTGCACGAATGGTGGCAAATTCAAATCTTGCGTTCATTTTGGGACACCCTTTCAAGAAAGTAGGAATATTACATTTTCCACTTCTATAATATATTACTGAATCAGTTTTGATTATTTTCTTTTAGTTGATATTCAGAAAAAGCTAGTTAATGCTACCGAAGGTTAATAACCTCTCTTACAATGCACTGAAAAGCGAATCCTGTTTTTTCGATTACAGATCTCGCATTGTATGACACATTATTGGCGACATCATGTCGGCTAAAAATCAAACCAAGATCCCCTTATAAATCCATCATCTAGTGGAGATGCCATGCTTTCTTTTCCATTACCGAAATTCAGACACATTGTGGCTTCTGTCATAATTTAAGCTGTCAACAGCTTCGAACGTCGGAAAAACCCCTCCGCTGTCTTTCCGCTTTCTTGCGTCCGTAAAATGACAATATGCGTAATACAGTGCTTGGCAAAGGAGACATTCTCTTTGTGTGCCGTGTTGAGAAAGATCCAAAAAACAATTTGTCATTGCTTGAAAGGGTTGGAAGTCGGAAATGATTGATACTCGTGTATTAGAAAACGCAAAGATTGTGAAGCTCTTCACGGGTATTTGAATTCAATATTGCATAAACTGGATAGTTTTTCTCTTTAGTTCTTTTTTTTTTCTATAGCAAATAAATTTCAATTGATTTGATTTAAGCTACATACTCAGCTTAAGAAACTGAGGAAATAAAATTAGGTTGTGAGATAACCTATTCATTCGTGTTCCATTCTAAATTTTTTGCTAAAAAATGTACTATTTGGATGTACTTATAAATAAAAGATATATAAATAAATAAATTCTGAAAAATGAGAAAAATTCTCTACAATAATTAATGTTTTACTGAAATCGAAAAAAGTAAATTTTAAATTGAATCCTTTTTAATTACTCACATATGAAGTACAGAGAAAGTATTGTAAGCGTCAAAAAATTCGGCCTCGAGATTTTGACGGACTTTTTGAAATTCTTCGTTTCCCACCTCCCTGAATTTCAAAAACACATCGAAAAATATGATATGATATATCATGAATAGGAACAATTTTTGCGCATGTGCAAATATTAACTTCTAAAATGTGTATTAATTTTATTGATTTTATTATTATTTTGAAAAAAAAATTATTCCAAGTTATGGAATATAACCATATATATTTGTCTGTTAATGCTTTAACTCAAGAACTCTTTGAGCTCGACTGATGAAATTTGGTATATGGAATGTGTAGATTTCAATCAAATTTTGAACAAAATTCTTTCGGTAATCTGTCTGTCAGCAGTTCGAGTAAAAGCGAATTAGATTACTACAAAATTTAAAAATATTGATAAAATTTCCTGCATTTTATCTTTTTTATCAAATTTAGATTCAATTTAGTCAGAGGATCGACCGTCTGTTGTTTTGTAAGTTCACAAGCATGTAAACGCAATAATTCATAAACGTGATAGAACTCAAAAATTCAGTGATTTAAACATATCAAATTTGGTATGTGTTTTTGCGACTACAGTTTCAATTCTATGCCAAATTTTGGCTTCAATAGATTAGAAAAACTAAGTCTAAACACAAATTCGATTATCGTGTACAATGAATCTCAAACCAAGAATTAATCTCTAAAGAATAGCCAAAGATCACTCGACAGATTCAGTAAAGATGCTAAATGCATGCCAACGATCAACAATACATCGTAACTATTATTCACTAATGCCATATAAGGAATTCTTGGCCTTACCCATGAACATAATTTTATAAGGGGGGGGGGAGGATAGCCTGTTTATGAGAGATGATTTTTATAGGAGAAAATTTGGGGAAGACTACTTCCGCTGGTTGAAATTATGCCTGTCTGCCTGTGAATACAACAGTTCAAAAACATTTTAAGACAGATAGATAAAATTTGGTAAATGAACTTTAGAACCAAATTTGTAGATTTCTGTCAAATATAGAATTAAATGTATTAGAGGAAGTCTGTCTATCCGAGTACGAATGAATACGATAATTATAAATCGTAAAGAACTAGATAATTAAAATTTGGAGCATGTTTAGCATTTAGATTATAGATTCTTATCATATTTAGACCCAGGGGGTTGAATTTATAGGGGGGGGGGTGATTGTCTATCCGTCTGTATTTTGGCTTTCAGGTAAAAGCAGTAACTCAAAAATAATGATTTTCTTTAAAATTGGCATATGATCTTTGACTGGAATTTGAGTAGTGAGCCAAATTTTAATTTCAATCTGCCAATAAAAAAGAGTTATTGAAAATACATATATAATGTTCTGATTCTTGTGTATAAACCGCATGCTAGCGATTCATCTCCAAAGACAGCACACTAAATACAGTGAAAACGCTTGATTCGTAACAAAGATTGATCTTTCATAACTATTGTTTGCCAATGGCTTGAAATAATATGTGAGTATCGTATTTATTATTATTATATTTTTATTATTATTATTACACTACGAAACACACACACGATCCACAATTTTATGTGGGGGGAGGGAGGTGCAATGCCCTTATTAGAGAATCGCGAGTAGGTTTGGGAAAATCACACCTGCTTTTTGCAAATAACTTGATTATTAATTTGCATTATTTAATGTGGGATAGGATATTTCAAAATAATATGACCAGTGCATAATAGTAATATAAATACTTTTTCGATTCAGCGTTAGTTTAAACTTTTACCAAAACCAGCTGGTGTGGTCTTCCTAAACTTTCTCGCATACTCTGTAATAAATTGGTCATTCAGAGAATGCCTTCCATGGAATTGATGTACAATAGTTACGAAATATTTACTTTTGTCGTGAATTTAGCATTTTTACTGAATATATCATGCCATCCTTGGCGAGTTTTTTTTTTTTTTTTTTGGTGATAAATCCCTGACATACAGTTAATAGTACCCGAAACCGAACTGATACTTTAGACACGTTTTCTTTGACCCAAAACTGCACTTATAAAACTCAAAAAAATCCCATACCAAATTTTATATATTTAAGTCATCGTGTTTACATGTTTCTGAATGTACAAATCATCATACAATCCCCCACCCCTTGTTGTATTTGGCTCAAAATTTGACAAGTGTCTACACTATAGATGTTAAATCTCTGTATGATATCCCATCTATCTAGCTCTCTTCGTTTTGTAATAAGATAACTATTGACAGACAAACTTCCTCTGAACAGAGTTTATCAAACTTTGACAGAAATCTTAATATTTGGTGTAAGAACCTCATACCAAATTTCAGCCATCTAGCTCAAAGCGTTTTTGAGTTGTTTTATCAAAGACAGGTAGGCAGACATAATAACAAAAATGCGTTTTTCGAACTCAGTGAGGGCTAAAACGTAGAGATTCGTCAAAATCTCGAGTTCGAATTTTTTTACTATATTTTCTCTATACTACGCATAAGAGAAAGCAAAAAAAGGAGGTAAAGGTTTCTTATTTTTTTTTCGACAATGTTTTCAAACTTTTTGAGAGTTTTAAGTTTTTATAACATTTAGAACAATTTTTTTGTTTTTTAGAATTTTTTCATTCGAATTATTTCAAATAGAAATCAATATGTATTTTGTGTTTAAAAAATAACGGAACTATGCCTCTTTTTTCTCATTTTTCTCTACTTTTAATTGGATTAAACTCAACGTAAATGGATTTATTGAAAGAATGCAGGAAAGAGGCCGATTTATTTGCATTCAATCTATTATCTTAAAAAACGGACAGTCTGCAAAATTTTAAAATTGAAAGCAAAAATCAAAATTTTAAAAAAAAATTCTTAAAAAATGTTAAAATTTAATAGATCTTGTTTTTTTTTTTTTTTTTTTTTTTTTTTGTCTGCTCTCCCTCAACCATCATAGTTTCATATTAATACAAGAGTGTCCGCATTACTCTCAGGCTACATATAAAAACATTTCCTCTCTTCCTTTCTATTTTAATATACAATATATCTTCAAATCACATCACAGAATCTATTGTATAATGCACAGATGCTTAGGTTTCCAACATGGCTAACTCATGACAGAATTATTTTCAAATAAATCTTTTAGAACAATATTTCTTTTAACAGAAACCTGCTTTGATAAATCTTACCGAATCGAGGATTTTTTTTTATCTTTATTCTCATAATGCGAAGTGTTCAGAATGATTTTATGATCGATCGGTATTTTGACGAAAGAAGGACTAATTTTCATTTTACTTACTTCATTTATATAATTAATTTTAATATTCCCATCCAATCTTTATTGATTAATGATTTAAATTTTAATAATACAATAATAATTATTATTTTTTTATTTTATTCATAATTATAACATGTCAAGTAAAAAATAAACATCTAAACTTATGTTTTTACTAAGCCAATGATAATTTTTTTCTTCATTGAAATATATTTTTTGAAGAAATTAATAAAAAAAAACCATTGAAATTGCTAGTTATCGCGGTTGGTTCTTTTGTTTCCAGATATAAAACTGTTTCAAGTAGGTATCTTCGCTCTTTTCTCTTTGTAATAAATTGTATCCTTATATTTCAAAGTGTATTGATGATATTTTATGTCTTTTTATGTGTATTGATGATATTTTATGTCTTTTTATGGGTATTGATGATATGTCTTTTTATGTGTATATTGATATTTTATGTCTTTTTATGTGTATTTTTTTTATCTTAATAAATACTTCCAAGTATATCCTTTCAACCGACACGGAATCCTAGAGATTCCAAGTTCGGGGATATATCCTTATATTTCAAAGTGTATTGATGATATTTTATGTCTTTTTATGTGTATATTGATATTTTATGTCTTTTTATGTGTATTTTTTTATCTTAATAAATACTTCCAAGTATATCCTTTCAACCGACACGGAATCCTAGAGATTCCAAGTTCGGGGATATATCCTTATATTTCAAAGTGTATTGATGATATTTTATGTCTTTTTATGTGTATTAATGATATTTTATGTCTTTTTATGTGTATATTGATAAATTAGTTATTTTTAAAGTTGACATTTTCGAAGGCTCTAACTGTATACGTTTTTTTACTTTATATTAACTGTATTAAGAAATAGCAAGTTATAAGATTTTAAAGCAACATTAAAGAAAATTTCATTATGACAGTGGAAGAAAAAATCGATAAATGGGTTGATTTATTTCACAAAGAGCTGTCAGATGATAGAATACCATAAACTCCTGATGATCCAATAAAGTATGGGATCCTAATGATAAATGAAATGGGGGAAAATATGGAAAATTCATGCTACTTCACTTGGATTTTAAACTACAATTTTCATATAAATTTGAATAAAAGCTTATATAAATCTGATTTAAATTTGAAATTCAGATTATTCTTTACCAAGGCATCATTTATAATATTCAAGTTCAAGAGAGTGAAAAGTTTTAAGTTCCTACCCAATCTGGTTATGAAGGTTGAATCTAGGATTAAATATGGAAGTTCGAAGATTTTAAAAAATTTTCCACAAGGAATTCAAATGTTTCCAAACGAATTTGTAGTATACATTTGGATGTTTCAAAATAAATCTTCGAAAACATCTGAATGAATATAACGAACTCGTTTTGGATATTTAGAAAAAAAGAGAAGAGTGCAACAAATGCTTGATGGATTACTGAAAGATTTGGGATTGGAGGTTGCTTAGGTCCCATCTAAAAAATAAGTTCAAAATGTGTGAAATAATATGACAATTATTTAAGGATTTATAATAGAAATAACATGGTGGATGTCCAAAAGCAGTCATGTTCCAGGTTAGATTCATAATCAATTAAAGATTTTAGTTCACTTTAATTATATTAACATCTTGTTTTAAATCAACAATCTAGTGCTATATTGGGACGGCCCTCGTAATCTTGAGCCGTGGTCAGATAATGAGGGCGACATCTGAACTAGCACCCCCCTTTCGAAACTTCCGCACCACATCAGCAAGAAAGCATTTGGCCCCAACTGATTTCATGTGCACCAGAACGTTCTTACATGACGGTTCTTTGGAGAAATTGGGTTTTGAACCTAGAACTCTCCGAAGACGAGATCTTACCACCAGGCCACAGCGGCCCCTAATAAATTAATGAATCATAATCCAGTGAAATCTTCACTTAAACATTATGATAAAAATAACCTTTTATGTGTAAAATGGATATTAAATTAGAAATAATTTTAATAATAAAAATTTATCCAGCATCATATTGAAAGTCTAATTCTTTTCCTACCGATGAAGGTATAAAAATAACTTTTAACCTTTTAATCGTTTTGATCAAATGCCATGCATGTATCGAATAACCAGATTTCTCAATAAGCTGAAATAAAGATATTTACAATTCGAAGCATAAATTACTTGAAATTCATAACTACCTGAAGTATTCAATGGACTCGAACGTGGAGAACTTCAAAAAAGATAAAATATTTATTTAGAAGAGAAAATTACGAAATTAACCCTGCATCAAAAGTTTTTATTAGTGCTTAGTTTCATTCAAATCAATAATTATGACGTAAAATAAATTGTGAAAAGCAAGAAAGAGTTTGAAATAGGAATTATCATAGTTTTGATATTTAAGCTAATAACACAATCTAAAGCTTTCGACGCAATCTCCAGGAACAAGATTAATCACTTTTTTTAAAATAGTCATTTTTTATTAAAAACTCTGCGCGTTGCTGCGGCAAAAGAAATTATTTTGAAAATATCGTTTGAAATTTGAAATAGCTGTCTTGTTTAATTAAGAATGATATTCGACATTCACTGAAATTGAATGATATACAGGGTGTCTCAAAAACCTTGACCGAGGCTTTTATTCCTTAAATATTGATCGTAGACATATACTATAAATTACAAAATTGCGTAAAAAAAGGTGAGAAATGTTATGAAATCGATTAAAATTTTCAAGGGATTAAACTTTAAAAAATACAAAACTTAAATTTTTATATGGACCCCGTACAAAAAATTCCCAATGAGTAAAATATGCCCCGTTCTCTAATAAGGTCATGTACAAAATTTCAGAATTTTATCATGAAAACTCTTAAAGATATGGTAAAACAAAGTTGGAGAAGGGTCAATCACAAATTAAAATGCAAATGTTTACAGCTTCAGTGCAGATGAAGCGACGCAGGAATGCATCATAAGAAAATTAAACACGCTTCATATCTTTAGTTTTAAATACAAATTTTAAAATCTATGTTTCCTGAAAAATATTTTAAAATTTTTTATCATGAATTATAGAATATAACTTAAAGATAGCACAGTCAGTGAACTTGTAAAAAAAAAACTTATGAAATCTTTCCTTTAAGTTATTATTTCTACAAATTTTTCATACTTTTGGAGCAATAAAGAGCAAAATTATTATTTTTTTATTCATTTATTACTTTCTTTGTTAATTTGTCCGACATCCGACATGATTTTTCCTTTTAGCGAACTCATATCCAGGCATCGAAAAGTGGTTTAAGTCAGCATTTATGTAGTTTCACATCTTTGAGACTTTTTGTGATAAAATGCTGAAATATCGTACTTGACCTTTTTAGAGGATGCGGCACATTTTACTCACTAGAAATTTTTTTGTACGGGGTCCGTATAAAAATTTGAATATTGTATATTTTTAAATTTTAATCCCCTGAAAACTTTAATTGATTTCATAGTAATGTGCACCTTTTTTTTACGCAACTTTGTAATTTACAGTATATGTCTACGATCAATATTTCAGAAATAAAAGCCGCGGTCAAGGTTTATGAGACACACTGTATAAAGAAGAAGTATAAATGATATTTATTCTTTATTTTAACTTTATTATTCAAGTATACTTTAATGTATACAATATTTTTTTGTTTTTCCGCACTCAGCAAACACAAATACATTTCTTAGCTGTCCAATTCGTGAGCATCCAACATACAACTGGCCATGTAAAAAACATGGACTTTCTAGGTTCAAAGCGATAATTTGCCAAAGTTTTATCGCAATCAGATGAATGGTACGGCAGCGCATAAAATACGAACAAGCAAAAATGCATTTTTATACATTAGGTTCCGTTTCTTCTTCATTATTTAATAAATATTTTATCCACGCTTTTAAATACATATGACCGTGAGATTTCTGTACTTATAAATAGATATTTTCTTTAAAGAACCTTACAGAAATAGAATTTAGTGTTAACCATCCTGGATTTACTAGCTTGCTTTGTACATTGATTTGATGAAAGTAATATTATATAATTTACAAAATTCCTTTCTTACACACAGTGTAAAAAATGACACAGTGTGTTCCTCTTTATATTCTTTAAAAGATAAGGAAGAAGAAGATTCTTTGAAGATATTGTTTGAAAGATAGAAGGACACAGTGTGTTCCTTGTATCTTTCAAAATTGCAATTCATTTATTTCAAACCTAAGTTCAAACCACAGATATCATTTGTCACGGTCTTCAACCCCTTTAAATAAAGCCCTTTCTTTCCGTATCGTTTGCATTCAAAATCGCCCGTCTAACCCCTTCCTTCGGAATTCACTCCAGCTATCTGTGTGAAAATGCAATTTCATTTCATTGACACGATGCCTGAATGATATATCTACGTGTTTGTCACAGAAAATTGCTCCAGTAAATAAAATTGCGTGTCTCTACCCTGAAATGATCCTCCCCCCATGAGGATATTCGTAAAAAACCCACGCTACATTTCATTTCGGGGGCAATCGAAAGTAGGAAAAGTGTGTCTGACGTCTCAAGTAATGAAAATGTCGATATGGCAAGATGGGCGGATATGCTTTCGTGTCATCCTGTTTCTGTGATTCCGAGATATGTAATCCATGTTTTAATCGAGGAACACGATCTCTGCTTGCTTCTAACTGTGGTGTTAACCATCGTTTTGGTTTTGGAGCAAAACTTCCTTTACACATGCCGTTGACTCTTAATTTGAGATATTCTGGTTTGCCATAAAAAATGTTAATGACAAGCATATTGCCATCAGTGTGTTTTGATGCGTTTAAGTTGTTGCTGTTGGATGAAACTTTAATTTGTTGTAGAAAGATTGAAGATAATTGTTTTTAGTGCAGGAAGGAAGGAACTCTTCTGCTTTTGTTTCTTTTTCCAAGGTTCTTGAACCCTAATTTTAATATATAAAGCAGGAGACGTTTATTTCAAATAAGGACAGTGGACTATTTTTATTATGCAATAAAGCAATAAAGATACAAAGACTATTACATTTTAAAACATATAACGCGGCTTCACCCAATTAATTGATTAGAATAGTATCTTTTATTCATTACAAGTGATTTCTATTATTAAAGGCTTACAAATTGACCGTTGGATCCTGAATTAAAATGTAAAGTGAAAAGGCTGAATTAAAAGTATAAAATCATGTTTGCTTTGTAAAGCTGATTTATTGAATTAATAATGTTGAAATAGTAAAAGACCATACAAACCTTTTTTGCATTTATTTTATAGAAAATATCATATTTTATATTTATTTTATTTCATACAGACAGGTGCTGAATATTACAATTTTCTTGATTTAATTTCCAGTACCAGTTAACTTATTTTTTTAATTTGAGTTTATATCACTGTGCTGGCAACACGTCGATAAAAGCTAATTTTTTCCCCATACACGCTTAATGTGCTCGTACAAGTTAAATTTTATTTTTATTTTGCACGAAATAAATCGTTGAAAAATACAGTTAAAATATTTCTTTAAAAATTCATTAAAAATAGAAATTTAATTTTCAGTTCTAAATTTTAGTGTCATTAAAAAGATGATTTTTTGAAGTCTAACTTAATGATAACTAACTAAAAATAATTTTTGTGCGATACTTTTGGAAGTTGTATAGGAAACCCCCCGAAATTTCGCTTAATTTTTAATTAATTCAAATTCTGATTAAAAATTCAAAAAAGTCGCTCCGAGGTGCCTATTCCCGACTTCCAAAGTGTACACGTGCCAAATTTGGTAACTGTAGATCGAACGGTCTGGCCTGTAGAACGCCAAAACACACACACACATATTGAGCTTTATTATAAGTATAGAAAGCTAATTTTATTAATTCTGTTATAAAAAGTTTATCTCAAGATTTTTCTATATAAAATGTTCTTAGTGCTTACTTTATTAAACTTCGTTACAATTTATATTGTCTTAAACGAAATGAAAATCCGGAAATATAAACACTTGCATCATTATTTTTATTTAAATGAGTACTTGATTTTTATTTCAGGAAATTTCTCAAAATCTTTTTTCTTATTTCATTGATTTATTTTCGGAAATGATCATTTTTAAAAGTTGTAAAACTGCCCAATCGGTATATAAATGTACCGTAAAATGACATGTGCAAATATCGTGTCGCCACTGTATATCGATTTGGAGGAGTTCTTGTATCAGATAGATATATATGTTTTTCCTATTTTATATTATAGATGTTATTGCTAATCATTGTTGATTGGTTAGATTAACTTAATTTAGTTACTTTCAGATATCATTTCGGAGCTACACGGGAGCTATTTTGGGAGGAAACTTGTCATTTTGGAGACAATACAATGCTTGCTGCTTCTTTCCCTCCAGACTTCTATTGATTAGATTGAAATTTGAAAATTAACTGTAGAAAAGATAGAAAATTAATTTTTTGGCATGGAAAGTGAGAAAGAAAGCTCTTCATTCAACCTTCTTAATTGAAAATTAAGAAAAAAAAGAATAGTTTTTAGATAATAACAGAGAGTGAATATCCTTTTTGGGAAAATGTGTCCCAAATAAAAGAATTATATGGACACTACAGCATGGAATTATAGTGATAAAAACTGTAAAATGTAATACAGAATTAATCTAAAATATCTACTCGGTGTCTTATGTTCACCAATGCATTATGTTACAAACTGGCAAAATAATTATTACTTAAAATTTAAATTATAAATAGCTTTAAGATTTCTCGAGTTATTAAAAAATAATGTGAAAAGAATGTGTGATCAGTAACTAATAAAGTTGTACAATTTTTAAAATTTAAAATTTATCTCTAGAAGTAATTTTTTTTCCTTTTGTTGAACTAACAATGAAATATAATTCTTAATATTCAAGTGTATTGTAATTTAAGAAAGATATTTTTTTAGTGTGGTGACAAAAAACGCGTTCGAAACTTAATTACAATCTGTATACAGCGAAGAATGCTGAAGAAAAAACAGAAATTTTTTCCGCAACCGACAAATTTTTTGTTCTTTTGTGCTCATAACAGAAATACTTACATTTTTTTTTTGGGGGGGGGGAATAAAACCTATACATAGTGGAAGTAATTAAACTTTTGCTGAAATATCAATCAATATAATCGATATAGAAAAGAATACTAAAAAATATCATAACAGAAAAATTTCCTATTTCTATGTTCTTTGTGATATTAATTTTCTGTGGAAAAAAACTAAAACGTATATGTACATAGCAGAATTAATTAAACTTTTGCTGGATCTTTGAACATCTGGTAGCTGTCTATTACTTGCCTTGCATCACATTTCAATCGCTGTAAATTAATCTAAAGTATAATTAAAATTAAATAAAATACAATAGCTTTTTAAATTAATTGCTGGTTTCTGCTAATGAGAAAAGGAACTAAATTTCTGCATTTCATATAAGCATAATTCTGTTACATTCATATTTGAAAGGTTATGATATAACACACCATAAATCTTACTTCACTGGATAATATTTTTTCTGATGTTTAATCATTCGAAATTGCTATCTTTCCAAGATCACTCGAAATTCTATAATCTGATAATCTGATCTCCTTTAATTCACATTATTTTCGAAATGCAGACGTCATCAAATTAAATATTTTGAGTATCACTTCTATTGATTTCCAACAAAGAATTAGAGATAATAACTCTTTTCAAATAAATCATCAATTTCTATAGTTTGGAAGAAGCTATGGTACTGCCTTTTACTCAAATATTACTTTGGTTTTATATGGATTTTATACTGAGTATCTTGAAGTGTAATAGTTGATGGGTATTCTTTTATTTTGTTCCGGGTTTCCATTTGTGTTTACTTTGAAGCTTTTCTTCCAATATATCGGACATTGTTAGCTTTCATATGTTAATTTTCAATATACCAAAAAATTTACATTGTGTAGTTCTATTTCTGTTGCACTTTGTTTTTATAATGTAGATATTCTAGAATCTCCCAATATATCAGACGTTGTTAATTTTCAATATACCAAAAAATTTACCTTGAGTAATTCTATTTCTGCCTCATTTTTTTATAATGTAGATAGATACTCTAGAAATCAGTTGATATTTTAAATTAAAATCAAATAATCATTTGTCGATTGGAATTAATTTAAAACTTCTGTCCATTAATTAGTGCTCAACAACTTTAATAATTAATCCTTCCTAGCTCTATTTTTTAAAGGAAAAAAATAGTGCATAGAATTGGTTATTTAAGTATTTTCTGTAAATTGATTGCTCGGTGCACATAATTGCATTCTAGTCCTAAAGGTAAGTTATATAACATTTAATAACATTTTCTTATATTTCAAATTTAAATAACTTCATCACAATAATTTTCAAATAAAAATATCATTTATACAGAATACCAATATGGGAGTTGATAATTACCCTCAGAAATAAGATTGATAATTACCCTTATATTGATTATCATTACATTTAATTATTTCTTTTAAAAGCGTAGCGTTTGCTACGTCCCCCTTTTCCTAATGATCAAAGAGTTACAAAAAATAATTAACATCAATTTTAATGATTTATTTCACCAAAATTACTTTTCCCAATTAATTATAGAGAAGTACTTTGTTTCCTTCATTTACGTCTCCCAATTTCTTTGTACAAATAGCAGTTCAAACAAATAGTAGGCAGATGTTAAAAACATAGATTGCAACGCTTTCCTTTTAGTTTCTTTGTCGTATCTTCTCAGAGTAATTATATGTTTTCTCATTAATAAATAAATCCTGATGAATACCCAGAAGTACAAAGAAAACTCGTTTTGTTTTGAATTCTTCGGTATAAACTTCCATTTCGGATACGATGAAATCAAATTGCTCTAACGTTGTTTTGTATTTCCATTGCTCTTTTTTCTAAATGAATTTACAAAGAAGCAGATGTGAAATCTTTATGTTTTTTAAGAAAAATTAAAATTATATCACTCATTCTGATATTTTAATGGCCGAGATATAGTAAATATAAATAAGAAATTTGAAATGTATATATTTAAGTAAATTTTTCAATCTTTTAAGCTTATCTCAATGTGCATGCTAAAATCTTTCTAACAGAAGACATTTTCTTTTTATCCACAATTTTAAATTCAAATTTACATAAGTTATACAAATGAGTATTAAAAAAGATCTATAAAAATAATACAAAAATTTCTCAAGATTTTAATATGGAGCTTTGAACAGCTATAAAGAAACTTAAATCAGTAATAATTACCCTTAAATGCTTCTTGAAAATTGCATATAATTTTTAAAACAAATTTTATTTTATGCAATTTTATGATTATATATTTTATTTCTTATTCTTAACAAACCCATCAAAATTATACTTGCAAAATTGTTAAGACTGGCAGCCACTTTACAGTTTTCATGAATGGGGTGATTTTATCACAATAACTTTTCAGTAAATGAAATCAAAATGCTATAAGTGGCGAGTGATTAAAATTTGTTCCATTTTTCTCCCCTACTTTATGCTATGTCCATTCTCTCAGAGAGTGAGATTCGCCCAGTTTTCTGAATCATTGTTAAATTCACACTCCAAAGGAACCGAAAATTTCCTATCTTAAAGCTGGTTAGCAAATAATTAGAGAAAATAAAGTAGAATTTCATTGTTTCGAATGTTTTTAATTGAAAACGACTTTAATTGAAATTCATTAGTAACTCGAATTATTCTCTTAGTCTTAGCTTTTGTATTAATTTAATATTTAAAATTCATTTAATTATTCGAATTTATTTCGAATCAATTCGAAATTAAGACTAAAAATTTTATTCTTTTTTTTTGTTAGTTAAGTACGTCCGCATCTTTTGTCTTTAAGGATCATTAATGAACGACTTTTTAATGGCCTTTATTCAGTTGAGGAATTTACTGCTAAAAATATGTTCAATCGGAAATTCAATAAAAATGTCATTTTAGAAACTTCGAAATTTTTTGATGGGATTTACATAGTTTAATTTAACGCTTTATTTCACAATTACTACTACTGCCAAATGTCTGTATTTTTTATTTATTAAAGATAGATCTACATATGTATTGGGATTTTGAAATTTTTATTTTTAAAATTACGATTATCATTTTTATCGAAATTGCTTATTGTTTATCTGTTATTTATAAATTAATTATAAAATAACTCCTTACTGTCAATTTATGTTATAGAAAACTAACTTTGTCTTTTTCTATAAATGTGTTCAATATAAAACCAATTTTTGTAATTTTGAATTTATTGAAAAGGTGCATTTTAAAAGATACCCTTCCAATCAGAAATAGCAAAGTACCATATTACCATATTATACTACAAAGGTGATTCCACTTTAATGAAAAAGAAAAAAAAAGGCCGTCATAAAAAAAATCGAAGTAATATTAATAGGAAATATTACCATAATATATTACCATATAAAAAAAGTACCATAATATATTACCATATAAAAAAAGTACCATAATATATTACCATATAAAAAAATCGAAGTAATATTAATAAGAAATATTACCATAATATTTCAAAATTACTCTGATATTTATAATAGGAAAGAATGATAATTTTTATATTGCAGAATGAAAGTAAAATTTAAGAAATATGGACAATAAATAAATTTTTTATGTGGCTAAAAATAAGTTAGATAAATTGGATTATTAAAACATCACGAAAAATATTAATGATTAACTGATAACTTTTAATCTAATTTTAAGAACCTCTATTTCAAATAATCTTAGTTATCTGAGGTTATTTGAAATAGATAGGTTTCTGGATAGCATATGTAGCTATATTTGCCATGTAACTGTAATTTCGTCAAAAACTAAATGATCTAGAAAGTAAATGATTGCAGACAACTCCCATGAAACTCGTGTTTTCTTTTACTACCCTAAAGTTTAAATAAGAAAATAATTACCAGGAGCGGATGTCGACGAAAATATGAAGTTTTTAAATACATCCTTTTTTAAACTTAAATTGACTTGGAAATAAATTCATTTAGAATAAAGCACCGTTTATATTTTTTTTTATTTATGATCCATTTACAGTTTTATACAGTTTCCTCACAGCCTCTATTCATTATTTCAATATAGTAATTCCTTTATGCAAGTGCTTGAACTGAGTAATTACTTTTGTAAACATTGTGAAGAATGAAAACGAATCAGCAATTCAGCAGTGTTGCTTAGAAAAAATTCTGTATCCATAGCCACACTGAGCTGTAGGCAAACATAGATATTTGTTTGTCTTCGTATTTATGTACCACCTTCTTAAACATGAAAATAAACTGCTGTATGTACAAGAACTCTGATCTTTTAGTCGAAAAAGACTAACTATGATAAATTTGATTTTAAAATTTAGTTTTTGAATTCAATTATGTACAGTAATATACCAATATTAAACGAATAGGCAATAATAGTATTAAATTTGTTGTAATCAAAGTTCATGCTAAAAAAAAATCTTTCCCTCACAATTTTGTGTATCCCTTAAAAGATATATATTCAGTGTTTTACTGTATTTTATTTTATATCATCCAAAGGCACAACTGTAAGTGGGTGGAAAATAAGTTTATAAACATGCAAAATAGTTTCAGACGTCATCGGTTAACAGAAAAATAACTTACAAACACAATTAGAGACACTTACTGCTCCATAAATGGGATTGGATAAGTGAATTCCAAGAAATCTATTGCGTAACATGTGAAGACGTTGGTTATTTATTGCATTGTAAGACGAGTTAGAAAAACAGTAGAAATAAAAAAGGAAAGCATAAAGATTGTTCTATCGAATACAAGAAATTTAATTCAATTAGATCATAATGTTTAAAACAAATAAAATAAGTGCTAAAATTTTCTTTATAGTAAGAAAATAAAAATATAGAAAAGGTACAGAATGAAAGTACACAGATTGTAATATTACCATTAAGAATATTTGATAATAATGGATGCCTTATTTTGTTATCTTTTTTCCAAACAAGGCATACAAAACACACCCACACAGACATACTCCCGCTTGAAATTGTAAAAATAAAGTTAATTATTCTCATAATTAAGAATAATAATAGTAAAATGTAACAATTCAATAATATATACTGCCATACTTCTGAGTTACAGAAGAATTGCCTCTTTTTTCTAACAATACTTAAGCTAGATCAAAAATTTTAAAGCAGAATTAGCTCTTAAAATATCTAAATTAGAAATTAGTTATTGCATTTTACTTCTACGGGTCTTAAAAAAAACAGTAGAACAGTTACGTTGTAAAAAAAAACTTCATAATAAAAAGTCCATTTGTTTTTTAATACTTTTTGGATATAAAAAAATTCAAAGTTCAGCTTTTCATATTATTAAACTATTGATGCAAGAATTTTATTCGGAAAAAGAACCTGCTTTAAGCCTTTTTTGACATATTTAGAACGAAAAAACACTTTGTTGTCATTTCAGCTCAAACATTTTAATATTGGAACATCGAGATAAATATTCTTTATATTATTAATTTTTTAACATATTTTTATTTTAAAATATACTTTAGGATCACATGTTTCAAATATTAAAGAGCTGGTTAATCATTTAAATATTTCTACCTCATAAAACATTGTTTGTGAAACAATAAAATAATTTTACATTGAAAGCAATGTTACAATCTTCTTAGTTATTATTTTTTTTATTTATCTGAAGAAAATCGTTTGATTTCAATTTAACTAGTTTTTAATGATAACATAAATATCGGCGGATTCGATTCAATGAAAAATAAAATAAGTAAAAGATAAATTCACAACAAATGAAATTTAATGTCCATTTTATTCAGAAAAAATGTTTTAAAGTAATATGCTAACTAAATTAAACTCGTTCTTCAGATTATAATATGTCGAGTAATTTTTATGAAATTAATAAGAACACTTAATACTAAGTTATAATTGCATTTCTCAATAGTTACAAATTGTGGAATTTCAGAATTGTGAATATTCTGATAACTTCAAAGATAAATTTAAATCTGAAATCAAGTCTTCATTTATTATTTCAACATAATTTTAAATATTATAAAATTTAATGATGAAAATCATTTTAAATCTAATCATTTGCTTTTTAAATGCTGTTGTACTAAAAATCAGAGCTTTTCTATCAAAAATAGAAAGATAAAAACAATGCTATAAAAGTATGAGTGTTCATCGGAATATTCCATGTAAAAGTTTTTATAATCGCCTAATTTTTATTCTAAATTAGGATTTTTTTTTATCGTTCCTATTCATTGTGCCTTAATTTCGTTACAGAATTACTCCCAGTACCCACGCTTTTGCAATTTTGCTTTATCTCCATATTTTTTATGGAAAAAAATCACTTTCGAATTTTTAAAGCAATAATAAAAGAGTTCCATTAAAAATTAATTCGCCTTTATCTCATTCTACTTTATATTTATTTTATATCTATCTTTTTAATAATTTATTATTTTAATTCTAATGTTTGCTTGTCATTAAGTTTTCTCATATTAAAAACCAGATGATGATCTTTGATGTGATATCAAGATATAATTTAAATAATTCCACTGATTTATAATTAAATCCTGAAAAACATTAAAGAATTGTACATTCATCGAAAATTCCAATTTGCATAAAATTTCAGAACTCTAACTCCCCAAGAAATAATTAAAAAATCTATTACAAAAATACTTTTATTATCATGAGTTAAATCAGTTTAAATAAAAGGATGAAAAATAAATATTTGCTTAAAAAAGCAAAATATAAATTTTCCGCAATGCAAATAAATGCTGATAGCACTAAAGTACTTTGAACTCTTTCGACAGCCAAAACATCTATACGAATTTTTTTTCAAACATTTAAACACATTCTTTGGAATACGATGACTTGGCTTCCTAATGAATGTGAACTGAGCCAACTGACTAATTATATGCGCATATATTTCACCTCGCAAGGGAAGTTATTTACAAAATGCTTTCATTTGCAATAAATATTCCTCATTAAAGAACAAGAATAAATAAGAAATGGTAGGAATAATTTAGTTTGCAGAAATTTTAATGATGTTAAATTACCCAAAATGTGCATTTTTGTGCATTAAAGCTTAATTAAGCCAAAACAGTAAATTCAAAAACTATTTTGAATAGATATCTAGTGTTATTTACTATCAATTATTCCAGTATAAGCTTTATACTTTTCTCTAAACACGAATTCTAATCAAAACATAAATTTTCGATAGTTTATTTATGTGTCTTTACAATGACTGAAATGTTATGAAACCTAGCTACATTTAATATTTTAGGAAAAATTAGATTATACGGCAGGAAACACAATTAATTCTTCTTTGCATGATATTTATTTTTCAACATACTACATGATTTATTAGATAATTTTATTTATTTTTTTAATTTGTCATATACAATTTTAAATGCCTAACGTTAAATATAATAAATTTAATCGTTTAAAAAACATAGTTGGCATCATACGATTAATTTTTAAACTTCGTCCATTTGGGAAAATTATTAATATCTATAATTCTTGTTTATTTAAAGCTATAAATAAGAGAAGAATTATATCGATTGAATAATATATTAAATAAAATTTTCCCTTTTATAAATATTTATCTAGAGTATATAATTTCATCTACTTTTTTCATCTGGTTTTAATGCACATAAAATAAAATAAAAATTTAATTTTTCTTATTAAAAAGCAGGAGATATTTTTAAGGGAAAATACGGTCAAATAAAATCGTACGGCCATGAGAAAACTATTTTTAGTCAATCGAACTTTTAATCGCATTTATAAAAAGTTTGATTTTTTTAATGGATATTCAATAACTTTTTGTTATATAACATTCATAATTGCTTAACACTTTTATAGAATTGTTTTCAGCATCTCGTCCCTTTATGATTTTGTTTTAATGTCCATAATTTTGATTTTAAAAATATTATTATCGATTTGTTAACATACTACCAACAGTGCATTTTAAAAACTTTAATCTTTCATAATTCGAATCTTTAATTTTTTAAATAATCGATGTTTTACTATTATTAATAATTTGCATGGAGTATTTAAATCTTTTTTTTTTGTATTAACCACCAGATTGCCTATCCAAAAGAAGTCACAATTAGTTAAAATTAATCAATTAACTGTTAATTAAATTTTAAAAAAACATTAAAATATTGTCATCAGGTTCACGCATTTGTACAAGATGCCAGAAATCTGGTATATTAAAAAGTCGTTGAAAATCGCTTTCAAAGTTCAATTCTTATGAATATGGCACAAGGCATAACGAATAAAAACGTGTAAAAACAGCTTTCATCTACCAATAAAAGGCATGTTATCCTGGATACCGCTGGAAGATATTTACAGGCAATTATCGTATCTTCGGTACCTTATATATATTACCGTCGATCCTATAGGCTGCTTTCTTTGTACTACTTCTAAATGAAAGAATAATAAAAGAAAAGAGCGAAACGAAAAAAAAAAATGAAGATGTCTTTGAAGGTAAATAGCAGATGAAAGAAGAGAAGAAATGAATCTAATGGTAGATGAGAGGTAATTCCAACTTGTATTCTGGTATCGCTCTCAGAAGAAACAAAACAATAAAAAAGCAATTCACTGAATCAAGATAATTACAATCTTATTTCGAGAATCCTGAAAAATGTATACAAGTCAAAATTTAGCATGATTTTAAATAGTTTAAAATATGTAATATATAAGCAAAACAAGGCATACGTTTAAAAATTCATTAAAAAAATATTTGTTTCCATATATATATGTGTGTGTATTTAAAAAAAAATTCTTGCCATAATAATGTCTCAACGTTTAAAAAATAAATGCTAAATTTAGCATGTTTGGGGAAAGTGGATGAAAAGTAAAGATCAAGAAAATCCTTATTTTTCGAAGGCGTTTTGATGAAAGTAATGGTTTGTCGCTGAGTCTTTTCTGTATTAGATTAGTATTCAATCAATGCAAATTAATACATTTGCACCACATTTACAATCTGTAAGCATACCAAAATGTGTGGGGAGCAGAGAATAGTTCATGAAATTTTGCACTCATCTCTCTCTCTCTCTCTCTCTCAGTGTGTGTGTGTGTGTGTGTGTGTGTGTGTGTTTCTACACACACCGAGATGCGCACTTAATGGGAAATTATACTTTGCTAAAGGATGGTATGCAGAAACATGAACCGTTATTAGGCCTCTTAACGCCATGAATAAACTGAATTTACCCTATTGCTAAATGCAAATATCTCTTCCTATTATCTTTCTTTCATCCTTTTTTCTTGATGAAAAAGCGAAACTTGTCACATGCCCAATAGCACGGAGGTTTTCCGCATCTGAGAATAACCAATGGATATATCCGCGCGCTCGTGCATGCGTGTATGTGTGTGTGTGTGTGTGCGTGCGTGTGCGTATCTGTACATATATAATATCTTTAATGAAAATAATTATACCTCACTGATTACGTAGCATACTGGCTACCAGTTTTCAAAGGTGTTTTGAATTCATTCATAACATTACATACTTCACTACACCATATTTTCACAAATTCAGAATAACAAAATTTGATAAGGAAAACAATTCTATCTATATCCAGTTTTCAACACCCACGATTGAATTTAAAAGTCTAAATATGAATTGTATTCATTACAAAAGGCAAATAACAAATTAAATTCAATTAAAATTTTAAAAAACTATTTTATTATACATGCAAAATTAAATACAAATTTAATAATAACTTATCATTAATGACCACAGGACAAAATTGAAAATAATTGGTTTCTAATGAGTGAATTCTGATTACTCTTTGATACGTATGGTTGATTATCAATTAGAAATTTTTATTATCACTTTATCACAGTATCTCATCAAAAAGCAGGACGACATATTCTTGCTTGAAGAATACAATACAATATTGTTTCAAACTGTAAAAATAATTTCAGAATCGTGTAATTTTTTGAAAACAATATATTATATTTTCATTTTTAATTACATCGATGTGCTGCTCGATTCAAGGATCGAAGTTTAATATTTGATTCCGCCAGACTCGCCTTGTGTACAGAGTTGATATACATTTAAATCTGTTGGTAAAGTCAAATGTCATTACTCTACTGTGACATCGAAGCAAAGGATTTTCGATCTCTGACACAATTTGATATTACAAGGCCCATCCCAAAATTACCCATGTATAACTTTAAATTGGGACGTAAATCCAACCAGAATATTTATTTCTTTTAAAATCGTCAGACACTCAAGGAAAATGTACAACATAAAAAATGAAACGGCCTGATAAAAATAATGCATATATTCTTATTATTTTTTTTATTTAATTCAAACAGATCTTCTTCGGATTTTTTTTCTTTTTATTCATTCTTATGAATTATTTTTTATTTTTTTCATTCTTCTTTTTTTTAAATAATTTTATTCAGTATAAAAATATACGAACTGTTTATTTCGTACTAGGTTTTTTTATAAGTCAATATCAATAAATATAATTAATCCAAAAAAAAACATAAAATTAAAGAAGTAAACAAAAATGAAATTTTATCTCATTTCCAGATATTTACTTGATGATTGTAGGTAAGACTTTTATTGGAACGATGATTAACTTTTTAAAGTATTTTTGCATTTTCATTTTATTAATTTTGGATGAAAAGTGTTTAATTTTTCTTTATATCTCTTTCCTTTTTCAGTCTTTTTTTTTCTTAGGATAAAGAAAAACTGTTGTTTACAATAAGCTTTTATTTTTACCTAGAAGTGAAAAAGGTCATAAACAGTTAATATAAAGTTCGAACTAACAAAACTTTATGATAACATTAACCGTTCTTTTGTATTTGATGTTTATAACAAGAAACAGGTAATTAAGTAAACTTTACTTTATTCGAAATCATTAATGAATGCTTAGAACAGAATACTAAATTATCCAAATCTTAACCATTAATTTTTATGAATCGACAAATTTAACTAAGAATCAGCTGCTTCTGAAGATTTAATTTCGAAAATGCTTATACACTTCGGTAAAACTAGTTAACACTTTAAAGGGCCATTTTTTTCTAATCATATTATATTAAAGTATTTTTAGGCTTAACATTAGAATAAGATAAGGGATTCATTTAGCTTATTAGATAAATTTAATTTGATTAATTAATTAATTTGGTTAATTAATAATTAAGTTTGAAACCAAGACACATCATTTTGTGTGAGATAAAGAACTAAAGCATCTAAGTTTCAGTCTTTCTAAAAAAAATTTGTCAGAACTGATGCCAACCTACATAATTTCATACAAAGATTGATAAATTTGGTGGGAAGCATACTTCCCACGGCCTTACAAAGGGTGAATATACGATTCTTTTCAATTAGCTTTATAGACTAGAGATCGGGCGTAGAGACTAGACTTTTGGTTTATATATTTAACATAAAATAATGAATTCAACTGATTTCGTTGTAAGAAACTATTCACCTTCGATAAAGGTTCGATGAAATGTTTTGTTAAGATAATGTTTATCACAAGCTTTAAAGGGTATTTTTACATTTAAATTTCTTTCTTTCAAAACATCATATTATTTGGGCTGTATTATTTTATCGCCTGGTCTTTTATTTTCTTATTGTTTTAATACTGCTCCTTTAAAAACCACTTACACAATGCAAATGAAGTCAAAACTATTGATTACAGTGACCTAGGTGAAATAAAGTCTGCCAGTATTAAAGTTCATACAAACAATTCTTAATTACATAATTAACCATTCTTCCATTTCTATGCTTAGTATCAATGTATAAGTAATCAGTAAAACCGCATGTTTAGAAAAATTCTTAATAACTAAATTAGAAGTTTATATTAAATTATGAAAAATCCGATCAATATTTTTAAAGCAAATAAAATAAACTAAGCATCAGTTGTTCCTGAAGTTACAATAGAAATACTTATGTGTTTTAATAAAGTTTATTGATTCTTATTTGAAGGCTGATATCTATTAAGAGAATATAAGTACTGTAATTTGTTTATTGCATTTTATTTAAAACAATACATTTAATTATCTGTATTATAATGGACTGTTAGAGTAGCTTTATTTTTCAATTAGGAGAACTGAATATAGTTAAGAGTATTTTAAAATTATATCAATCTTAGAAGTAGATATTTGATAGATTTGAACTCTTAAACTGCCATCAAGTCTATCAATCTGCCTCTGAAGTTATTAATATTATGTATTCGTTAATTACTAAATTAAAAGCCATATTAGTGTCAAAATTATTTTTATCTACTTGTTTCATTAATAATTCATAATAAATTAAAATAAAATGTAGCACAATTTTTTCAATAGTTTTTGGATTATTTGTATCGTAAAAATAAATTCACAAATCTGCTTTTAATCGTAATATATTCACAATGAATTAATGCATGAACATTTTTATGATTTTTTTCAAAAATATTTAGTATTGAAATCAACGTTAATGTGTTTTGGAGCTAATACACATAATGTTGTTGTTGTTGTGTGATGCTTATTGGCGCAAGGGCTATGTTTGGCCATGCTGCGTCAAGTAAATGGTAAAACATAAAAGTAGTCGTAGAAAAGTTGTAGTATGTGGTAGTTTTAATGGATTTATTAAATTATAAAAGCAGATAAATATAAAAACACGTATAGTATAATAATACAATACTATAAGATAAAAAAAACTTTTCTGAATGAATGCTAGAGGAATAATATGAAGCTAATGACCATAAAGATAAAACTAATGTTAACAATATTAAATGCAAATATAAAAGTTAATAGACTTTGAAATATTCATGTGGTATCGCTCACTTACCAAGTCTGCAAGGCTAATGACGATGTTTTAAAAAAAGTGAACACGATTTAGATTAAAAGCAGGGCATTCAAATAAAATATGATTCACAGTAAAATCCACCTGACATGTTGGGCATTTTGACGCCGCCTCGCCAAAAATGAGATATCGGTGTGTATAGCACGTATGACCTATACGCAAACGAGTCAATTTTACGTCAGTCTCGCGTATAGGGAGAACAAACCACAAACCAATAGTTGGTTTGATGGAATGCAATTTATTTTGAGTCCTCAGGTCCCTCGTTAATTGCCAAGTAGAGAAAATGTGTTTCACCAAGGCCTTTTTGACATCGCAATAAGAAAGCCCCTGGGACAAAAAATTAGTTGCTGATTTTGCCACTGAATCAGCCATTTCATGTCTAGAGATGCGGACTGACTAGGGACCCAACAAAAATTTATTTGAAAACCCTTGTTTTGCAAGAGACGCAAAGTGAACAAAATTTGTATAGCTATCGGATGCATCCGATTATGATAATGGAAAAGTCCTTCCAATGCATTCATGCTGTCGGTATAAATAATGAATTTTCGCTGAGTGGAAGGTGAAATTTTCTATACAGCACATAATATACCCATTAACTCAGCTGTAAATATGGAGCATCAATTATGAAGATGGTAGCTCAGTGTATCAGATGGAAGTACGAAGCTAATACACATAAAATTCTTAAATTATTCACATATATTGTAAAAACAGCATCAAGTAAGATAAAATTCACGGGAACCTTTAAATGTTTAAATACCTTAAACTGCTCAAAAAGATCTACAGAAGAAATGAATGCGACATAATTTATAAAAATAAAAGTTGTTTAATCTTTTTATATAAAAAGCAGCATTTTTTATTCCAAAAAAACATCATTTCACAAAAATAAATCTTAACCGAATTGCAGTTCTATCAGAATACAAACAATAATTAAAAAGTAAAAATATATTCTGAATAGGAAAAATTTACTTTTTTTACATACTAGATGTAAAAAGAGAAAAAAAAAATCATTTCGTTTAAGTGACAAAAAGAATTAAATATTTTTTATAGTACCAAACATATATTATTTCAAACTTTTGATCAGTATTTCAAATAGTGGAGTTTTTTCCGTCTACTTTCTTATGTATTCAATCAATTTGGAACATTCAATGTTTATTTTCGTAGTATAGTGTTAAGAATATAGTATATATTTGTATGACTAATATACACAAAATTAGGCAAAGGTCCACAGTTGGAGTGGCAAGAACATCTATTTCATTTATCAGCTCATCGTGTTTTTTGAGCTATCGCGTTCACATAGACTCAAAAAGACAGACAAACAATCTACTTTCCAACAAATGTGGTACAAAATATATGAGATTTTACAATTCTGGTAATAAAACCATTTGTAATTTTTTTTCTAAATATCTCATTAGGTGTTTCAACCATTATTTTGTCTTGCGCCCAGGAAGACACATGTTCGAATTTTCTGAGAAAAAATTTCATCGATACTGAAATATAAATATAAAATTTTGATATTAAAATCCCATATCAAAATCCTTTCTCCTGCCTTGTTCTTACATTCATTTTATTTTTGGAGTCTTGGATTTCTACAGCATGAAAATGCTTCGAAAATATGGAGGTCGAACTATTTGACAATTACAATACTTTTCCTTTACATATTTCCTATACAAGATGGTAAAAACATCAAAACATTTTTTTTTCTTTTTTTATATATTTTGTAAGCCTTTCTGTCATATACTTGAACTTAACTATTTTTCCTTAACAAATATTATTCAAATTTTTGCGCACTTAGTATTTTGATATCTGTTTTTTTTTTTTTTTTTTTTTTTTTTATGTAAGCTACAACTTGAGACATTTTTACTATGTCTTCTTGGAAGAAAAAAGAACACGAAAACTAAGAATATTTACGATTCTAATCTTTTCGGTTCTTTTTCTGTCTAAGGACTTGGAAGTATCAACAAATTATAGCTATTTTAAGATGAGAAAATCTGTATAATAAATTCAGCAGAAAATATCCAATAAATCATGTCAAAAACAGATTTCTCCTTTGGGAAATTGTAGCCCTTAAGAACACAAACTATTTTTAAAGCTTCGATTGTAGAATCTAAGGGGGGAAAAAACTCTCATTTACTTTATTTTACTTTACATCTGAAACCAAATTCAATCTCTTTTTATGCTTCACAAAGCAGAATTTTTGGAAATTGGATATTGAATAAATTGTTTAAATAAATTTTTAGAACGATGAAAGGAATGTAGGAATCCAGTTCTATAAACAGGGAAATATTTTAGAAATAGAATTTAACATTGGAATTTATGCTTCAATAAATAAGTTCTTTCTTTGAAACATTGCATAAATCTTTATTTAAAAAAAGAACAGTCCTTTTTCAGTAATTGAAGCCTTCCTATTTTGAATGTTGCTTTATATCAACTTATTTCCCAAAGATATATTTAAAATAATAATTAAAAAAAATTGTTTTAGTACTATTTGCCGTCCTTCTGAATAATCTATAAAAATTTAAGCAAATACTTACTTTGTGATACGATAAAAATAATCATAAAGTTGTCAGGTGACTGAGTTTCGAAGAAGTTCGATCTTTTAACCTTGAAACCTATTCATGCCCAACACATATATAAATACTTATAAATACTATTAAAATTTATGGAATTTTTTTCTAAATAATTTAAATTATTAAAATAAATTTCATTATAAATTCATATTATATTTAATATTATTAAGATCATGCAATCAAACTTTCAATCGGATTTTCGACAGAAAATGTAATATCTAGAATAGAATTCTGTTATGTTGCACCTTACATTAAAATAATTTTGAATTATAATATATACTTAGTGATATTAAAAACAAATGAATCTGCTTTATGCACTCTATGAAGTAGACCTTTGGACATAGAGATCCAAAATTTGGCTTTAGTAACTTAGGAGGGTCAGAATAGATAGTTTGGAGCGATGTTTTAGAATTTTAATTTAAAATGTGAGTTAATTAACATGTAAATAAGTTTTAAAGTTCTCTAAAAATGTATAATTGCCCAAAAATTGGTTTTAAGCTATCTTAAAATTCAAATACTTATCTTTTTAACAATAACATATTAGTTCCAGAGTGATTTTTCGCCTTATTTTAATTTTTTTAAAAAAATATTTTTAACAGCATCTTGAGACAGTTTCTTTTATTGTTGCAGTAAAAATCAAACAGATTTCTTTATATTAGCAAATTTTAAACAGCGCTTTTAAAAAAAGCATAAAAGTTATTTCAGTTTATGTGCACAAACGTAAGAATATAAAAGCTTTTGAATTTCAAAAGTTATCATGTTTTGTTTATAATTACAGTATTTTTAAAGTAATTCTTAAATACTGCTTGTAGCTGCATCTTTTTCGTTGCAATAAAATGTATTGCTGCAACAGTTTTCTTTGCAAAATGTACTCTGTCCATAATTTGAAATTGCAGTATAAAAGTTTTGCTGATTCGTAATATTTTATTTTTAACTTTATTCCTTATTCATTAAAATTTTGCATTCAAAGAAAAGCAAATTTAAAAAATAGTTTTCCTTTTATCTTTAATATATTCATTCTTAACTTCCGACTTAAATTGATGTTTTAACGCATTAGAAACAAAAGGAACATTCAAGACTAATGATAAAAATTTACAACTATTTCAAATAACAGAAAACTTCTTCGTTCTTACTTAGTAACAGAAAATGTTGAACTAAGATAAATTGAATTTAAGCCGCTATAGTATTCTGGAATTAAATTAGTTCTGAAATAAAGGATAACCCATTACATTTTGTGTACGTCTTGTAGCACTAATTAGGCAAGATTAATAATCGTCGATTGTAGTCCTATGGACGAATAAGTTTCCTGGAGTTAAAAAAACACACACAAAATCCAATGTCATCAGCGCAAAAAGTTTATGTAAAAAGAACTCGTGGAAATGTTCTTTTATTGGCCATGGCTATAAATCACGATAAACAAAGAAAAAGGAACGGAAGCCGAGTTGCTTGAGAATAGTTTAACGAAACAAAAACTCTTTCACGTACAACAGACATTCTTTGTTGACAACAGAACAACATCGCTCTTTGACTGAGGTCTTATTTTTAATACCAGACTACTGTGAGATAGTGTTTCTGACTCCCCGAAAGCACTTAATTGTTCAGAGAATTTAAATATTGAAATATACTGGCGCTTCTGTTTTTTTCGAGTGTCCTGTTGTTCGAAACTTAAAAGAGTTATAATTAAAGTAATGAAAAAAAATAGAAAGAAAGACTATCGGTATGGAAGTAACGACGTATGTGAGAGTACAGAATAACTGGGAATGAAAACAACATTTGGGAAATGTTATCTGATGTAAAACGGAGTAATATAACAAGTAATGAGACACTTTTAGTTTAGATGAGCAATTATATCCTTTGTTTTGTATAAGCATATCTCTATTTTTAATCATAAATCAGTTTTCTCCATCATAATTATTGGAATTTATTGATGATAGAAAATAAATGTGAGAATGCTTTTATCATTTATTAATAAAACAAAAATGTCAAATGGAATTTCCATACCCAATTTTAAATCTATAAAACATTAACTTTTTAAATTTAGTAAATGGATAATTGATATTATTAATTTTTTTAGATAAATACCACATATTCGGTAAATATCATAATCTAAATCTGTTAATAGACATTTAGCAGACTATTCCTTTTCAGACATTTTATAACTGCTACTATTTTTATTTTGTTAAAATATTATTAAAAAGTAAAAGCAAACGATTTTTTCTTTGATAAACATATTTTGTTAATATTATTTCGTTTATTTTTTGTATAATAGCTGATGATCATTTGTAAACCTTCTGGAATCGGGCAATGTTTGTAAGATACGCTGTTATGTTGAAAGAATAAACAAGCCGATGGAATTCTAAATTGCTTGGAGTATTATTTTAGTTTTAAGAATTTAAGATGCTCTGCAAGCTATATTTTGAAGCCTAAGAAAACGGGTAGTTTTCTAGAAAGCATTCAAAAACCACACTTCTCTATTTTATACGTAAGAATTTCTGGCACTACTATTTATAGGATTTCAGGCTCATGGAAAGTCTCGTGGCAGGATCTCAATTTCGGAACCGAAAAATCGCAGGTTCAAGACCTGAATCCATGGGATATCCACCATATGTCAAGCCTACCTTTTATGCATCTACTTCTGATTAACTAAATCCAGTCTAAAAGAAGATAAATAATAAGTTTAGATTTAGAAAACATGGAAGCATTTACCGCTTTTAAGCATATCCTCCAATTTCTACCGCTGCTTTGTGTACCATATATTTACTTTAAATATCTGGAAGACCCAGCTTCTCTCGGCAGTTTATTTATTTATTTTATTTATTTATTTATTTTGTAAAATCGTGAATTTTTTTTCAGAAAATATTTAGATACGAATCACATACTCATTACATATGAATATATATCTTACATATATATGAACCTTTAATACCTGAACCTGAAGTCCTTTAAATAAAATAAAAAAAATCATGAATGCATTTTGTTTAACATGTTATTCGAAACAATCTGCTAAATTACTATATTCATTTTACAGCTTATCTATCAATATTTATATTTTGAAGTTACACTCAGTCTTACCATGGTGAAATCGGATCCGAGATGGCGATGTAGGGCATTGTCAGCAGAAAAGCAGATAGAAAAAAGCTCTAATAGTTAGTTATAAAAAAGTATTTTTTTTTCTTTTTTTAAAAATCGCGTTTTCTTATGAAAGACATCTGTATAGATAAACTTAAAAATCAATAAGATTAAATATAAATACATAAGTAAAAAAAAGTAAAGCCAAAAGCGCGACTCGAACCGAGGACTCGCAATACGATCTCATTTCACAGTGCTCTGACCACTATACCGCACTGCTCATACTTTGCTGCGAAAGCTGAATATAGTTATTCTAATAGTTAGTTATAATTTTTTTCTGGGTAAAATCTCGTTTTTTTATTAAAGACACCTATATAGATAAATTTAAAAAGCAAAACCTTATCTAAATATAAAATTTGATTCAAAATTAGAGCCGTTTCCAAAATACACAAAATAAATAAATACATATGCAATAATTCCTTGTTTAAAGTTATACGATTAACATTCGATGTTAGTAGAATTAGGCGATAAATACTTTCATGCTATTAGTGGTTTATTCAGGTATGTCCAACAATTTTGTTTCACTTCAGAATTATATTCAAAACTATTTAAAGAAGAAGCTAAGCTATTGTGTATGATGTGTTTCTGATTCTATTGTATAAAAAATTTTTCTCACATCAAAAATTGTTCATTTTCTGTGTTCTATTACCTTTCTATAATTATTAAAAGAATTTTTGGATATGCAGAATTCAAAAGAATGAGCAAAATAATCATAAACAATTTTTAACCCTACATATGTATCATAGCTTCAAAAATGATGCTTGAAAACGTGTTTAGTTCGCAAATTCATTGGACATATGAAAAGAGTTAAAAAGCGAAACTGAATATAAAGCAAGCATAAAATAAGTACTTTCAGCGACAGAGGTTTCATTACTTCTTTTCTGATGCATGCATATTCTTATAAGTATTGGGATGGGCAAATATTTGCAAATTTACTTTCCATTAATGTCTCTTCCTAGAAATTTGAATCGTTCCTTCTTTTTCACACTATCCAGCCTAATTTTAGCAACATTAGCTCACAGGATAAATGAGCTTAATCCTTTCAACAATCTCGGTTGAATAAGAAATGAAACAATGTTCGTCTGGGTTATACCTCAAAGGCATGTTTGTTAAATTTTTAGTAAACTGAACTTCCTGTTCTTGAAAGAATTATCAGATTTAAAAATGGATGCAAATATACTTTTCTTAAGATGATTTTTTTAGTGTAACAGACTTCAGAAACATGTTCTATTAATATAACAGTTTTTAGTAAAAAGGAATTTTAAACAGTCTTTGAATTTCCAAAGTAAATGCAACCTTGCATGATAAAAACATAAGAAAATATTTCGTTAACTTATCAATATTGTTTAAAATCACATATGGAAAATCGTATAAAAATAGAATTAAATGAAAATTAATATATACTATATCTTATTGAAATTAAAAAACTCAATTACTTTTTCCACAAATAAAAACCCATTGTTTAAAAACTGAGTATTTAAATTGATACCATATCCGAAAACAAAAGAGTAATAAAATATTATTTCTTTTCACTTTTATTATATGTTATTATAACAAAGAATTATTATTCTTTTTAATTTATATTTTTCCATATTTAGCAAGTTTGGTACAAGGAGGGTGGAAATGTGCAACCAGGATTTTTTTTAATTAAAAGAAAATTTAGCATGTTTTATAATAATTTCTTTAATATATATTATTTTAAAATTTATATCATGTATATCTTTTGGATGATACCAGTTTTATTTTTTTATATTTATTTCTTTAATTTCAATAATTTTTAAGTATATTTTAAAGCAAAATTTGCGCCAATACTTTTCATTGTTACAAAGAAATGCAATTCGTTTTTATTGTTTTGTCAAATATTTAATATTTACCATTATTTGCTAGGAGTCAAGAAATGAAGATTCCCTTTATCTCTACCTTGACTTAAAATAAAAAGGAATGTGTGTGTTTGCGTACATGTTGGCGTTCTAAAATCTAGACTAGTTGATGTAAAGCTACTAAAAATGCGTATTTCGGTACGATTTTTTTTAATTAAAAGAAATTTTTATGTTTTACTCATTAAATTGTAAATATAAACTTTTGTATGCGAGATTTAATTGATCAAAAATTATCAATATTCTTGACGAACCAACTGTTTAGTATTAAAGGAATGTAACTCGTCATATTCCTAAATCAAAAGATTCACTAAATGAAAAAAAGGTAAAGTGTGCATGTGCAAGATATTCGTTTTCTATCTTTAGAACAATTATAACTTTTTGTGGCATATTATCAATGAATTATGCAATCCATGTTTATGTCTTTCTCAATACAAAACTCCATTTATCTTTCTCCATATGGAAAATATCTAGAATTTTCCTATAATGAGAAATGACATCCGAAAGTAAAATAGAAACTTTCAACTTGCGCATCAAATGCCATTTCCTCTCGTATTCGTATCAAATACTGAACTGTTTTCTACCAGAATTATTTTTTACTGTAAAACGAGGCAAGCAACGTGTTGTTCTTCTGTTCTGAATTCTGGGTAAATGGGGATAGTTTTTTAATCAAAGAGTTGCGAATCACATATTTGCTTTTTGCTTCTGTTAATTTTAAATTAGATTCCTGACTATCTTTGAGAATTAAAGAAATTATTTTAAGATGATTTTCAGGTTCTATTATATAGTCTTTATTATTATATCATTGCATATCATATAAAATTTAAAAATTGCTTTCAAAAATTACTATTCATACAATTAAATCACATGACGTTAGAAATTCCCACTCTCAAAGATATTACAACGGAATTATATAGTCTGAATTATTCTGTCATTAAGTATCATAAGATTTAAAAATTGTCTTCCAAAAATATTATTAGTATAATTAAATCATCTGACATTAGAAATTCCCTCTCGCAAAGGACTTATAAAATTGTCGAGAGCTGACTTTTAATATATGAGTTGGAAACCAATACGTTTGTAATATTTGTCTAAAAGCCATAAATTCTGACGTTCTCGATCTATATGGATTCCACTTCGTCCCTGCTTTTCCTTTTATCAAATTTAGGAATGGATCACTAACTTTATATATATCTTTTAATTTAATTGGTGCTTAATTTCTGAAAATTAATTTTCATTCGGTCAATTGAAATCTTACGGCACATATTTAATAGCTTAAATTAAAATGAGATAGTGTTTGCTTGTTGAAAAAACATGAAAAAAGAGAACTTCAATTCCTTTCGCTCTGCGGGGAAAAAGAAAAAAAAACCTTCAAAGATGCCTAAATATCTTTTAATATGAGCAGAATGTACGATATTTACATCTTAATATAGCACGAGATTTAGTATCCCTTTTCCAATAATAAACTGAATTCGAAAGATCCTCTTGCTTTCAACGTTCTTTAGTAACACAATATCTTGATGTGAATCTAATCTACGTTCACTATCTTTATCCAGTATCTTTCTCGACACTTGGTACAATCATCCACAAAAAAAAAAAAATGAACACTACTATAATTTTTTTTTTTTTTACTATAACATCTTCAGAAATTAAATTCAGAAATCTTAATGTGCAAAAAAAAAAGTGAATTGTAACAAAATAAAATTTTTGCATAAGAGCAAATATGACACGTTAAAATTATATTCATACCACTAATAGGTTTCGAAATATTCACAAAAATTGTAAAATTCTCTCTGCCGATTTGCAATGCCCCTTTTTTGAGGGATCGTATATGACATTTAAACCACGAGCTTTAACGGCTATTATAATACTGCAATTAGTTAAAAATTTTTAACATTATACTATTTTAAATCAACATAAATTTTGCTTTCTTTAAAAAAATGAATGTTTTTTTTTTCATTCAGACGATATAAAATTTGATTGTAGGCCAGATTTGAGGAATGTTTAATTAATTTTTACTCTTTACTGGCAATTACCGTTTGGAAATATATTAAATAGAGATCCAATTCATTCCGTATCGTTTATCTTATCTCTATTCATTCTCTTTTCAGCTATCTGTCATGGCATTTGCGAATGAAGGATTTTCAATCCGCGAAAGGAACAGTGGACTTATCTACTGAAGTGATATGTTACTATTAATGGTTACTGACATCGCTAAAACAGCATTATAATAAAAATTCCTTTATACTGATTCAGTTTCTTTCTTAAGCCTAGGGAAGAGAATATTTGATTATTTGGGATATTATTGGATTACACGTTTACATCTCAGTAAGTCCAATAAACACATCCGATTTTAACAAGGCAAATCGTTACTGTTAAAATGAAGTAAGAATAACTAGCAACGTGATCTATATTTAATGTTGTCGCTACTGTCCATCTTGCGATGCTGGTAAAGTAATCAGCAACCCTTTTCCTAAGCATTTGACTCGTCTTCGCATAAGGCACACCCGTTTTACTCATAAACATTTGTTGTTTGGGCACCAATGACCAATGTGCCCGACATGCCGTGTAGATTTTACCGTTTTACACATTTTAATACAATGTCCCTCTTTTAATCATCATCGTAATCATTTGTTTCCTTCGACGACACCGTTAACTCTTCTAGATTTAGTGGGTGAATATCCCCACAAGAATATTTTTCACTTCTTAAAAATCATTGGATTTTATCACTCTATTTAGATTTTATTGCGTTTTTAAATCGTCTCTGATCCAATTTCTTGTTTTATTCATCAATTTTACATATTAAATTTAAAAACGTTTAGAAAAAATCAATTTTTTTTTCTCACTTTTAAACTGGTATTGAAATAATTTTAACCATTTGACTGGCGCAGTTTAGTCAAAACATGGCTCTTGCGCCAATAAAATACAACCAACCAACCTAAGCATTTCCTCCCGATACCGGAACAGAATCAAAATCATAGCTTTGAGTAGTATATATGAGGGGTTAGTGTGCAATATCCGGCTATTATTAGTGCACTATGAGATCATGTATCTCTCCTCTAATCTTTTGACATTAATAATTTACCCGGTTAAAATCAGGTGTGTGATAAGAGTGTTAAACCCGTTATTAGACGTTAGAAAAAAAATGGTTCCCTTCCAGGAGCCTTTTTTTTCACCTCGGAGTTCTTTTTACATTCATTGTGCATCTAATCTTCTATCTGATATAGGTTTCTTTATGATGTATATTATCACAATAATATGTTTAAAATTTATATTATTTAGATATTATCGCAGCGATAACCATCTGTAAAATTTTGAGTAATTTATACTTTTCTTTCATCAAACAAACCCTATAGATTCGAGTACATTCCGATCAAATTTCAATTCAATCTTTTCTAGGATAGGTATCTTAATTTACAGCACTGTAAATTCGAATTTTTAAATGTAATCACCTTTATTTCTATTT
This sequence comes from Argiope bruennichi, assembly GCF_947563725.1. Classification (NCBI taxonomy): domain Eukaryota; kingdom Metazoa; phylum Arthropoda; class Arachnida; order Araneae; family Araneidae; genus Argiope; species Argiope bruennichi. The sequence goes on along the minus strand of NC_079152.1, from coordinate 112,682,851 downwards.
TAAAAAATCTTTCTTTTTCCTACTAAAGAAAAAGGAAAGCAAATTGACTTTGTCAAATTAAGTTAGTCATCATATGCATCCGGAAGCTACATGCACTTAATTATATCAGGGTAAACTTTTCTTACAGCGTATTACCTTTTTTTTTTAATTTGAGGATGCCTGTTGATGATATTTTATGTCATTTAAAGTATTTTCGTCTCATATAAAAACAGCAATTATTAAACCTTCTTCACGCAGTGTGTTTACTTTGCTCTTCAGTTTGAAGTAATTTTAAGACCCAATTAACATCCAACAACAGAGCATCATTCAAAAGATAAGGTGCCATGTCATTGAACTCTGTGAGACTTTTTTTTTTAAGTATTCACCATCTGCTTTATGACCTGAACTTTATTTAATAATTTGAGCCATTTCTTTTTAAATTCTTTTACCAAAAGAATAATACCTGAACTACATTAATTATGATTGGCTTTGAAAAAATTCAACAATGAATTTCGGTAATTGATTGAAAAAGATGAGAAATTTTTAGCCGTCATCAGTTTTATCAATCGTTTCCCTATTGGATCTGACTCATAATTTGAAGTGACCGCCGCACTCTTTTGATAAGTGCCTCTCTCGCTTACAGTAGAAGTAATCTCGATTCTAAATCAGTTTTTCCTGTCACGTCACATGTTTAATTATTGTTCTCAAATGATGCTAACGTCAGTGGGAGTAGTGGCTGAGATGAAAGCAAAGAGAATTATTTATCTAAGAATAAGAATAATAGTACAAATCTTCACTTGTTCATATTGATTCGAATGCATCTTTAGACACTCTGGATCAATCGAAAAAGCACTGAATATTGTCTCTTTTTATCATATTTATCCCGATTTGAAATAAAAAATACGGATTATCTCAAATTTTAGTTATAAGTAAATGGCTGATATTAAACTGATTAGGTAAGATTAAATTGAAAAAAGCTATTTAAATTAGCTAATTTTAAATAAAAGTAAAATAAAAATGGATTGATTAATTGATTTATGGAATTTTATGGCATAAGTGCCATTACGACTATACTGCGTCAAGCCTATGGAAAAAATTAAACTATAATTTAAAATTGAAATAAAATAATATTTGTAAATTATAAGCTTCCTGGTAACATATATAAAACATGGTTAATTCTTTCAAAAATTTTCTTTATGAATAAATATCTTCACTTTGCCGAGATTGTTCCAGTTTTCGAATCCTAGATATTGTTTAGATTTACCATGAACTTATTAAAAAAGTTCATATTTTTAAAACGTTTACAATATTTGAACCTAAAAAAATCTGTTACTTAATATTTTTTGGATATATATACAATAAAGGCTCCTTAGTTTTGCATTAGTAATAAATGAATCAGTGCGAAAGAAAAACATAATATAAATAGACATCAAAATTCTTAAATAAAGCAATTTTTTTTTCTCGGAGACTAATTTCACCATGAAATATTAAAAAATTTTCATATTACCTCATATTCATATGCAATCAATAAAAAAAAATTAAGATCTCAGCTGAATAATGTCTAGAAACTTCCTTCTTTGTCCCTATACTACGAAAGAAAATGCATTTTGTTTTTCGGCGAGTTTCACGATAAAACATAGAATATGTATGAAGTGTATGGAAGGTGGATTTACGAATTCATGAGACTTATGTTGTAACGGTGAACTTCTTTTCTATCAGACTTGTTTATTCCATGTGTATGCTATGTGAAACAACAAGTATCTTTCTTAAGTAAAAAATCTTAGTTCTATGATTCGGATAAACATAGAAAAAAAAAGGCTTATCAATTTCATTCATATATTATTCTATTTTGCCTAATAATTGATCATTTTAAAAAGTTTCAACTGAGAGATAACCATCACAGTTTCTAGGATTAAAATACTAATGCCTTCTAATTTAGCAGTTTATTTTCGATATTAATTTTTTCTCGTTTCAAATACTCTGTTACAAACACAGGATAAATTGTGTCATTTTTTTCTTCATATATTTTGGTATTATAACCTACCTGTAACCCTCCCGGATAATATTTTCCCCTTAAATATGTTCAGTGACTGCACCAATATTCTGCTTATTTTTTATGTCTCTAGTTCAGAAACTTAATTGTACTAATTAATTATATAATTAGGAATAAGCTAATGGTAATTTTGTACACAATATTTTATTCTTTGCTTTGACTTCATATGTTAAATTTAATCCTTTAAAATACGTTGTAAAATAGATTATTTATATAATGAATGAATTAATATTTGAAAAATTACGCATTAGGTTTATTTATTTATTTTGTGATACGAAAATCAGCTACATCTTAAAATTAGCATTTGGAAGTTGATTCCTAATTGCATAACTACAACAAGTTGTCTTGTTTCTTAGGCATGAATATCTCAAACTAGTGTGCATTTAATCAGGATATAATATTCGAAATGCTACTGTACATCAATGGGAATGGCCTTCCTTAAACTTTTTCCCATACATTCTAATAAAAGTGTAATCCCCTCTCCGGCATAAAATTATAGACTTTGGATAAGGCCACGAATAGTTTGCATGGCATTGGCGAAAAATAATCAAAAAATCGTGAAACTAATATTTTTACTGAATCTATCACGCATTTTTTGGTGATTATTCTCTAATTTGTGATAAATACTCAGGTGTCCAAAAACTGGATATGCGTTTTGGACGCTTTTCTTCCCGGCCGATTGAAACCTAAACTTTCCATAGAACTACAAATCTTAATCTCAAATTCACATACTAAATTTAATTTATTTAAGTCATAGCGATTTTGAGTTTTTGCGTTTATAAGATACGGAAGTTCAGGTCGATAAACGGTCAACCGTTTGACAGATTTGGCGAATTTTCTGAATCTATCGTGAGATATTTGGCGATTAATCTCTGGCATGTGGCTAATAATGCACGAAAATCTAATTCGTGTTTTAGACACGTTTTTACCAACCGATTGAAGCCAAAATTTGAGACCGAGCTGCAATTGTAGTCAAAGTCACATACCAAAATAATGATATTAAGTCGTGCCTTTTTCAGGGTTATCAATTTATATGTTTCTGAAAGTACAGACGGTGAACCCTTTGGACAGATTTCTCCCAAATTTGATGAAATCTACACTTCAGGCGTTAAATCTTTGAATCAAATTTTATCGCCTGAGCTCTTTGCATTTTGTAGCAATCCATTTCACTTGTAATCGAACAGCCAGACAGATAGACTTCCTTTTAAAGGATTTTTCTAAAAATTTGACAAAAATCTTTAAATGTAGTGTAAAGACCATATACCAAATTTCGTCCGCCTAGCTCAAAGCATTTTTGAATTATCGTGTTCACAGACAGATAGACCGACACACAAAAATACTAGAAATGTGTTTTCCGAATTCAGGAAAGTCTAAAACATGAAGATTCGTTAAAATTTCGAGTTCGAATTTTTTGATAATTACAATAACTTCTCCGTACTTTGTATACAATAAATAAAAACATTGCTACATTTTACAGCCATTTATAATATGGAAATTAATATAATTGAATAAATAGTGAATAAAACATTTAATTAATATTTAAACTTCGAATTTAGACATTTTAATGCTGATTCTAAAAAAAATTAAATAGAAATTACGGACTTCTTTAATAGAACTAAATATTTCTATAAATAATTCTAAATTTCTATAAATTTTGTGTCATTTTTGATAAATAAATGACTACTCCCCATCGAAAAACTACGAAAGTATGAAGTGTATTCATTTCTATATCATACATACAAATCGATACAAATAAGGATAGGCCAATACAAATCGATACAAAGAATCTAATTTTTACGAAGTAACAACTAAGCGTCTCTCCTCATATCCTCCCAACTTAACGTCTTGCTAGCAGTACATTAAGTTATGGATCATTTAGTTGATAACTACGGAAACTGACATCTGGACAAAATGAAGAAAGGGAGCCCAAGGAATAAAATAAGCAAATAGAAAGCCAATTTCTGATAAAGTAAATTTATAACACGGTCTATTCCAGCGAAACCTTTCCGGTGAATCTCCCCTCCCCTCCAAAAGAAACGTCCAAGTGGTCAGTCGTAAAGATGAAATACACTCTTCGGTTATGGACTAAATCATGGCGGATAAGAGGGGTCGCTGAATTGTTGCTGCAGCTCATTTATGCAGCCGCCAAAGATTCGAGAGCTTTACGACCGCGTTATTTTCCTATCTTCGAAGCTTTCAATTTATTCTGAAATGGATCGGTTATGTTGGAATCTCTGAAAGGGTCGCCATTAAAAAGGGATTGGGAGCTCTTTGGGGTGGTTGGGAAATTTTCGACAAAGGAGAATTTGTCGTATCCTTATTGCGTAAAGTATCCTTATTGTGCAATATTTATATCTCTGAGCAATATTTAGACATTCTTTTAACTATACTAAATCTTTTCAAACATCTTTATTACATATTAATTACTTTTGCTTAACATATTTTAATCTGATCTAAAAGTAATTCATAGCTTAAGGTTCCATACATTTTATCATAGATCTTGTAATAATATAGACTCGACTGTATAATTTAGAACATATTATATAGTTATTTGTGAAAAATATTGCAAAAGAAATTCTAATGTTATATTTCTTTCCAAACTAATTATTGTGCTATAAGTAGTCTGTGCAACGAACTAGAGTTCGATTAAATTTGTGTTCCAAACTAAACGTCCTAAAATAAATGGAACTGAGTTATTTAATCTACCGAAATAACTACCATTATGCGGAGGAGGGATTTATTATTGCAAAGTACCTGTAAGTTTGATTTACAATACAAAATACAACCAGCTGTAACTTACAATTCACGAATACACAACAAATAGTTAGACAATGCATAAAAACAAAATTTTTAAAAATTGAAGTCTGCTATCGTAAATTTCATGTTATCATGTGAGAACATTATTATTTTTTTAAATCATAATTTGTCATAATTAATTTTTGTCATTAACCAGTTTAAACCGGTTTGAAACCATCACGTGACTATCAGAATAAGCATTCGTCAATATTTAAAAAACGATGGTTATTGTTTTTTTAAACTTCACTTCATCCTGTTCATTCCCCTTTTCTTCTCTGTGATTCTTTGGGCGATAATTTCTCAGGACCCTGCTTTTTATTGGCCAGACAGGAGAATTAGGTACATGGCGGGTATTCGCGCCAAGTTGTAATTTTTTGTTGGCGATAATTTGCCACATATGACAACCTTCATTATCATTTTGTAATAACTCTAAAAGGGAAAAATTGATGCCTCAAAAACGATAAATCGTCAATTTTTTCTGCCCGTACATTTTAAGGCTTCAAAAACCTCACAACAAAACATTTTTCATGTGCTCATATGATTAAAAAAAAAGTACACAACACATAAATTATAAGTCATTGGTTAACTTAGAAAATGCAGTGTTATAAATTTTTCTATAATGTTTTATGCCAACAGTAATGTTCCAAAATTTGTAGTTACAGGAAGAACTATTTATAAATAATATGGAGAAGATAGACAAAGTTAAGTATGGTGCGAAAATTAACGACTATCAAAACTTATGTGTTGAGGGAACTATACCATAAATATTTATGGAATGATTCCTTTCAAATATAGCTCAATGGGAATTTTTTCGAATGATGAATATAATAAAAAAATACAAAGAAATTAAACTGCATTTTCGCCTTTCTCAACTGAATTTCAAAAGAAAAAACAGTTGCCCGATTTTCTTTCCTGCTCTGCATAAAATAAGCTTCTTTTTATTTGAAGCTATTCTTTCAAGTTGAAAAACTTCAATTTAATTATAATTTGATAAACTTCCTTAAAAAATTAAGGGAAATAGCCGAAATGGACATTTGGATCCACTTAAATAATTTGGTGACAGACATGTGTTGTATCACCAAATTTCAGATTAAAAGAATAATGTTTTTAAAATGTACTTTACTCCGTACTAATTCAAATGCAGGCTTTTTGTTTTATTCAATTATATCAAAATCTACCAAAGTCACATTTTTTCAAACTTTTCATTTTTTTTCTCCATTTGCTTACCAGCTCGCTTTAACTAAATTTAACTTTTGAGGTCGATTATGTATTTATCTAATATATAAAAATCTCGTGTCACGGTGTTTGTGTTCGTATTCCTCCGAAACGACTCGACCGATTTTTATGAAATTTTTTATGTGCATTTGGTAGGTATCAGAATAGGTCGTAAAATATATTTCATAACGTTAGGTAATTAGGGTGTCCCTATCCAGATTTTTTTTCTATTTCTTTGACAAAAAACAATTTTTTGTATCTTTTTTATTTGGCATCAAAAAATACTTATAACCCCAAATTTTCACCTTCCTACCCCAATCCCATTTTTTTAATCGCGGTTTTTTAATCGGATGCACCAGGTGGAAGTGGCAAAACATTTCTCATTTCTCTAATTCTCGCCAAAATACGATCTAATAATGGCATCATCTGGCATTGCAGCAACTTTATTGGATGGAGGCAGAACAGCTTATTGGGTATTTAAGCTGCCTTTCATATATTCAAAATAACCCAGGCACAGTGTGCAGCATAAAAAAAATCGTCCATGGTCGTTACTGAAAAAATGTAAAATTATCATCTGGGATGAATGCACTATGGCACACAAACATTCTCTTGGGGCGTTGAACAGAACATTCAAAGATATAAAAAACAACAACAAACTATTTGGCGGCACTCTGTTACTCCTTTCAGGTGATTTCAGACAAACACTTCCCGTCATTCCACGTTCAATGTGCGCTGATGGGATCAACACTTGTTTGAAATCATCGCCACTGTGGCGTAATGTTGAAAAAGTCCAGCTAAAAATAAACATGCGCGTCCAAATGCTACAAGATCTATCTACTGACACATTCTCGGACCAATTGTTAGATATCGGCGATGGAAAAGTTGCTGTCTATGACAGTACTGGATGCATAAAATTGCCCACTCATTTCTGCACTATCGTTGATTCGCAAAATGCTCTCAATGACCGCATATTTCCCGATGTACACACACAATACATAAATCATGGGTGGCTGACAGAAAGAGCCATATTGGCAGCAAAAAATGTGGACGACGACGATTTAAACTTCAAGATACAGTAGTCGCTGCCAGGCGACTTGGTATTATACAAATCGATCGATACAGTTTGCGATGCTAACGGAACTGTAAATTATCCAACAGAGTTTTTGAACTCACTACATTTGCCAGGCATGTTACCACACCTTCTACGACTGAAAGTTGGATCTCGAGTTATTTTACTTCGGAATTTGAACCCACCACGGCTGTGCAATGGCACGCGATTGGTCATTAAAAAATTGATGAAAAACGTTATCCAAGCCACCATTTTGAATGGCAAATTCTGAGCCGAATATGTTTTGCTGCCACGAATCCCAATGATTCTCACAGACGTGCCAATTGAATTCAAACGATGTCTGTTTGCGGCTTAGATTTGGGCACACCATGTTTTCACAAGGACAATTAATTATACGTGGCATGTTCTCGCGTGGGCAAACCATCGAGCTTATTTATGTTGGCTAAAGATGGACTCAGAAAAAATATCGTGCACTCAATTGTTCTTCGAAATGAATATTGATTTTCTTGATTCATTTTATATATCAGAATAAAAAATATATTACTTTTTTCACTTTACGTTTAACTTTTAAGAGATCAAACAATGTATATGTTCGTTACGTTAATGAATTGAGATGTAATCATTGTAATGAGAAAATTAAAGGCTGGTGTTTTTTTTGTTTTTATCGGCGATCATCGTCTACAGCGCTCCATTCCTGTTTCTGTCCTAGATCCCATACCCACACACTTACAATACATTCGTTATTTTTTAATTAACAACCAAAATATTCACTAGAAATAATTTATATGGCAGATGAACTTTTGCTAGTAATATCATAATATATTAAATATCTGTACTAATTTAAAATAATTGTTTCTATACAAAATAAATTTAATGTTGAGTCTAACTGAATAATCTGAAGTGTTTTTGATATGTCATTTATAAATATCACAAACTGAATGCAATGCTGAATAGTTTCAGAGTACATTTTGGAAAAGTGCAACCTGATTAAATGATTATTTTGTCTGGGTTAGTATAACTGGTAAAATAATGTACCAAAATAAGGACTTTCAGTGATATTTCTATTACTACTGCTTTTAAATCATATTGTAGAATATGAATGGGCTTTTAAACTAATCTTGTAACTCTAACTTTAAAATTGTTCAGAGCGGAACATTATGATGACTTCGTTCATTGTGCCATCTGAGTTTAGATTTGTATCATATTATCCACATTAGATTTTAATTTGAATTTAAGAGAGAACAAGATGTTCGATGAAAAATTCGGCTTCTATTACAAACACTTTGGATGAATTTTATACCTAGTTTTAATTAAAAAAGTTTTTAATTCATCAGCATTAATTAAATCATTTTTATAAATTTATTTCATTATTTTGTTTTGCATATACCTTGAAATCTAAAGCGCTAAAAGAATACAAATGTAAATAAAATGCCATATTCTATAAATTATATGAAACAGAATTTAAAAAAAAACTGTAAATAATATTTCAAAAGAGGGAAATATAAATTAAATTGCCCGAATGATTTTTAATTCGCATGTTTCTCTACAAGTGAAGCAATGTCATCTTTAACATTATTGTCACATAAATGTAATTACGCATGGCACGCATATTGACTTAAGTTCAAGCTACGAGTTTGAGAGTGTCGCTTGAGGAAGAATTGGTAAAATTACTTATAATATTTATCAATTATCTTATAATATTTGATTTTCTAAAATATATAATACAAGAAATCATCAACTAAAAGTAAATGTAAAACTTCATTGGTAAGATAAATTTTTATTATCCTTTGTTTTGTGACAATAAATGATAATAAATTTAAATAAGATACTAATTTTTAAAAAAAATATTGTAGTATGCTAATTCGATCTATTGCCTTTCCGTCTTTTCATTAAATAATTAAGCGGAGCGTTAATTGATGCATCTAGCGTGACACGTTCGCTCAAATGGAATTAATACGCATTCCAGGCTTAATTAAAACTTTGTTACTGAAGCATTTCGAATAGAATTTTCTGATTTCGAATTTAAGCATTTCATTGGAATTCATCATCCCAACTTTGCAATCAAGAATTGGAAATTCTAAATTGAATCGATATTTGAATCTCAAAATCTAATTATAATTCTGTTTTAGTTTCTCTTATTACTGAAAACCTTTGTGAATTTTTCATTCTTAATTTTAAAAATTCATTAGTTCAATAATTTTAATATGTTAATACTATACCAAAGAGTAATTTGAAAGCTATCACAATAAAGAATCCTAAATGCATTTACTTGCAAATTTGTGCAACGCAATTTTAGTATTTCTATTTTACATTCATTTTCGAATTCATAAAATTCATTTTTTTTCAAGTTTCCGTGTTTTGAAGGAGATTAGATTTCAGTCTAGACTAATAATTCTTTAGTTGGACATAACTTTTTTCTTATATTTTAAACCAGGCAGACGTGTCATCCTTAATAGCTACGCATAAAATTTATTTTATGCCAGAATTGTAATAACCCGAATGAAGAACAACTACTTTAGAGATAAAATTATTTTATTTTAAATTGAAGTATGGAATATTTGGATTTTAGATGGTTTGAAACTAAATGCGATATCCAATATCATTCAAAAATGTGGTGATAAAGAAGAAAATGGTTTTGTGGTTCATCGATTGACATTATTTTGAATTTTCATTCCTCTTAATCTAGAAAAAAGCAAAAGAGAATGTTAGAAAAAGAATCAGATAAATTATTTGAAGAGTTTTCGATTGTTTTGAACAATAATTTGTTTATTTTTTTATTATTTGTTGGAGTTGAAAAATTCCCAACTTAATCGAATAAATAGAAGAATTTCTTATGCAAATGTATCTAATGTCTAAAAAATCATAGTCTGACGATTCTCAAGTTCACCGAGTTCAGCCTTTTTTATTTGAAGCCTCAAATTTAGGATCGGCCCGAATACTGGTGGGAATTTTACTTGTAGGGATTTTAAACATATTTCGTATAGTAAAATAATAATTTATTGTAGCATTTTGCTGTTTATTATATAGCACAAATTGGCATAATAAAAATTTAAGGAATGCATGAGTGGCAAAAATAATTAAACCATTTTTACAAAGTTATTTCAATTCGACAAAAATCTTTTATAATTGAAATACCAAAATAAAAGTGTCATAAACTAAAAAAATACAATTTGATATATAATTTGTTTCAAAAAACAAGATGTAGCATGCATATATGCGTATAAAGTGTGTACCAAAATTAGCTCAAAATTTGAATTTGTCACCATTCGAGCAGTAAAGTATTGGCAACCTTATTAAAGATAACCTTTTGACAGCTGATAGTTTAAGGTTAGTAAAAATGGAGCGTCATACCATAGAACGTGTGAATGCAAGATTTTAATTGAATAAAAAACACAATTTCTTTTTATTTAAGTTGTTTTTATTGAATCAAAATGCATAAGATAGGGTTATGTATGGAATAACACATAGGACAAATGGCCTCCGTGGCTTTGCTGGCACATACGTTCTCATTTGTCGAAATTTTGCCTGACCATTTTGTATAAATGTGGCTGAATTTCGTAGATGCAGCGTTGAATTTCCTCCTTCAATGCACGCGTACTTGTGGGAATGTTGGTATAGACCTTTGACTTCAAATAACCCCATAATAGGAAATCCAATGGTGTTAAATAACGCGATCTAGGGGGCCAATTCTCCCATTTTGGAACTGTTGCCGCTATACTTTCATTAGTTTTGAAATATTGTTCAACAAGGAAAACACGTTGTTCTATCATGTAATGCTCCATTTTTACTAACCCTAAACTTTCAGCTATCAAATGGTTTTTTCTAATAAAGTTGCCAATACTTTACTGCACGAATGGTGGCAAATTCAAATCTTGCTTTCATTTTGGAACACACTCGATTAACCAAATAAAACAAGATATTGTAATATTAAATCTATAAAAAACAAGATAGTGAAATAATTTAGAAAAAAAGAAGGGGAAATCGATAAAAGTTGTCTGAAGAATTAAAAAATAAGAAAAAGATGATTATGAGCAAAATAAAATCTAGAAAAAGGGAAAAAAGATAAATATGCATGTCAAAATAAAAAAAAAATGAACTTTCGATGAGTGGATCATTAGGATAATATATAACATATGGAATCAATGATTTTGAAACCTTCCTCCTCCCAATTTTAAAAATAGCTTTTTTATTAAGGAATAATTTAAAACATAGTATAGTTAGTAACAAGCCTTTAATCTCCTTGTAAATATTAAAATTTAAAAAAACATATGTTGTTTTATGTTTGTGATAAATTTCAAATATGACAGACATATGATTCAATTAGACTTCTTAGATTAGACTTAGAAGCAGCTTTCTAGAAGGAGTATACGTGCAACTTTCTAGACGCTAAATGCTATTGTCTATCTCTGGTAGGGTTAGCTAACGTCAAACCATATTTAATATTTCCTAATAGTTTTCAAGTACTGTTAGTAATCGTGATTAGGTATATTTATTGCTAAGAAATCTAACCTCTTATCTTTCAGTTAATAGTTATTTACATAATTAAACAGTGGTAGACAATAAGAAGAATTTGGAAATAATTCTGATTAAAAAGACTAATTTGCACCAATAGCTTATTATGGCTCATTCAATTTTCAAAAATTAATTTATTATTGCTTCAGCTAAAGGTCAATTACCAAATTTTAAAGCCCCTTGCAGAACTTATTGCTAAGAAAGTATTGATAGTAAATTACACATTTTGTTTATATTAATGCCATCTATGACAAAATCTTTTATGAAAATCTCTTTTATCTTTCTTCAATTTTTTTTTCTTTGCTCAAGTATTTTTTCAATGAATTCGTTGTTGTTGTTTGTCACTATTATTTCACCACTCGAAAATAAACCCATTAAATAATAATGTCAAACTTGAATAAAACAATAATAATTTGAATACTCGGTCTTAGTGTCCCCAAGATTCTGATTTCATGAATGTTGTCGTAAAACATTTTAATTTATAAATGGTGATAGCTGAAAAATCAGTTTCTTGAGATATTAACTAAACATTGTATCTTGTAGTTATTTTTTTTTTTTGGCACTAAACTTAAAAAATTTAGTTCATAGCATCGAAGCATGCAACTAATTTCTCAGAAATAATAGAAAATACAGAAATTTTATTTTATTTATATTTTCTCTTCAGATAAGGAATTTGTTTTCGAATAAGAAATAAGTAGCTAGCTCTTTTTACCAGAAAATAAAATGGCGAAACATTTATAAAGAAAATTAGTTTTTTTTCCCCCTTATGAATAATTTTTTTTTCCTATTGAGTTCCTACCTTTAGAATGCCCTTCCATTTTTCTGGCTGTGAGCCAAACAGTTTTTATCTTTTATTTTTCTGGGAGCATATTGAAAAATTACTCTGCAGATTAAGAGATTCTTCCATTTTAACAAAAAAAGAGGATTTTAAGTTTAGGCAGAATATTTGCAATTACTTTTGAAAATCAAGTAATGCTTTTAAGAAAAGAAGATCATGTAATCATGAAATGCATCGATCAAAAATAGAAACATTATATGCATATTCTAAAATGGGAAAGTTTCAATAAATTTTAAAAATTTTACTTTCTTTCTTTGATTTTCTCATGTTTCTTACATTAAGAATGACAGTACTCCCCCACTGATTTCCTCCACTGGCCACAATAAAAATTCCCAAGAATTATCCAAAAAAAATGTCATTAATTGGTTTTTACTATCACTTTTTGGATTAAGTATGCTTGATGTTTTCTAGTATTAATTTCAAAAACTATTATCTGGAAGAAAATATTAAGTCTTCGAACTATTTAACTCTAAAATTCACTATCAAGTGGCACCATTTCCATGAAATCGAAATTTAATAAATTAATTTATTTACTGATTATTCTAATAATGCTAAAATAGTGCATCATCATGGTCATAAGAATTTTAAAAGTTGAAACCTTTTACGCGTTTAGTTAGTTAGTCAAATAAAACATCAAAATATATTTTTAAAACACTTTTCCTCAGTCGATAAAAGAGTTTTCTCACTAAAGTTGTTGAATCACTAAGACCAAATTTCAACCAACTTCATATTTACTCATAGTAACAGAATAGAAAATGTATTTAAATGGAAGTTATTAATATATTCCCCTATGTATTTCTTTCATATATTAAGAAAAATTATCCGCGTTACTTGAATATGCCTGAACCAGTCTCTCTGGATATTATTACATCTGCTATAAACCTTGGCAGCGTCAGCATATTTTTGTTCCATAAAGAAGCTTCATTTTCTGGGCATAATCATTCCTAACTATTTTACGATCACGCGTACCCCACAAACAAATTTTCCCAAACAGCATAATAACTACTGGTATCGAAAATTTATGCGATTCTTATTAGTTCTTCTATCCTTATATTGACACCACTGACACTTACACCTGTTTGTTTTCACCAGTGTCAGCAGTCCTTATTTCTTGAAGAGGCGATAAGCGATATTTTCCACTGATATTAAAAATATATATACGAGTTATGTTTTTCATTCCATTTGTCGTAAAATCCAACATCCTCTGCTGCTAATTATTAATCTCTATGAACAATAGATAGAATGGATACTCAGTTTGTCTAATAAACGTCTTTAGAATTTATTGTCGAGGTATCGCTTCATATGAATTATCTCGAAGTGGTAGATAATGTCAGAAACTGGAGGATTATATTTTGAACTGGGATTAAGTAGGAGTTACACCCAATGATAAATGCTGAAGATAAAATATTGAAAGGCTGGTTCTGCTATTAATTGTGTGGTTGCATTTAATTAGTAAATAGATTAACAATACCTCTAAGACCTTAAATGTCAGATTAACTGGAAATGTTACATCACTTTAATCATTCAAATAATGGCTTATCTTTGAAGTTTACTTGTACATTTTGAATTAGAACTGGATTATAATTACTTATATGAAATTCTGCAATGAATTTCTATAAATGGCGATACAGAATGTAAGACTTTGCATCCACTTGGAGTGTATGCAGCCACGGATGTAACTAGAGATATGCAAGAGACATATACGCAAATGGACGCTGTGCTCCTTTCCTATTATGGCAGAAATTAGAGATCGTATCTCGAAACCTATTTAAGATATGGGAGGAAAATTAAATTGAGAAATTAAAATATCTAATTTAGTGGGAAATGGCATTCCATGAGCCTCAATCCACGAAGCGAAATATATACGATTCATATCGATCCTGCGGCTGATATCGGTGTAGAGATATCAGCTCCAGAAGATATTCAGAAACTACAATGTAAACAGCACCAAATGAAATTCACCTTTTTTGTTTTCTATTTTCTTTATTCGTGCATTTGAAGTATTTTTCCTTAGTAAATAGACAATGCGGAACAGGAGATTTTAATTGGCTTTCCCACCATATCCCCAACAGATTTCGTGATGTGAACACTTAGTTTTTCATATCTGGGTTATTCTCACCTTTTATTTTACACATAAATGTATAGTAAAAGTACATATAAATATATAGTATAAATGCAGATGTATTCTTTTCTAAAGAGTGGTCTTATTGTATAGCATATACTTTCATTTGTGCTGATACAACTTTTGTAAATAGCTACATAATTTCACGAATCAAATGGATACATATCTTATTCACTTTCCGACAAGTATAGCGTTCAATATAAATTAAAAATTTTTGGTTCTGCCTGGATTATTCTCTGCTTTTACTATACACATAAATGTATAGTAAAAGTGCGCACAAATATATAGCATGAAGATGAATGTTTTCTTTCTGTTCAAAGCAACATGAGAACTATTGAAGGCAATCTTTTTATTCTGGTCTTAATCCGAGAAAAAAAATCCGCCACGCGCCGAATTCAAAAAAAAAAAAAATTACATTACCAGCATGACACAGATATTTCATCTTTTACTATATTTACACAACAAAAGATGCCAAACAGGAAAAAATTTAAATAACACAAGTATCAGTTTTCTTTCGTATAGTTGGAAAAAAAAAACGGAAAGAAAGAAATGATAAAGAGATACATCGCTATTCGTAATTTGGACAACTGATGTTCAGTTATTTTAAACAGGCTCTTGCAAAAACAATTACTTATGTTATTTGCACTTCCATTTTGCACCTTGTTTTTGCATTTCACAATGTTTAAATTTTGAAAACTTTAAGAATATTAGTTTAAATTAACACAATGTAATTCATTTCATATTTTTCACATATTTAGGAAATTTTTAATTGTTATTATAATGGAAATAATAATATTAAAAGTCGGTAATTACTTTATAGTAATTTTAGTCATCGATAGAACTACCAGAATCGTGAAGCTGAAGATGAAATGAAATTTTACTTTATTTCTGACGTATGAAAATATATTTCTCTATTTAATTTTCGATTGAAGAGAATTTCAAATGGAATAAATAAAAGAAACAAAAAAAATCACTTGGGAAAGTTTATATTAAAAGAATTTCTTGTAATCCCTTTGTATTTAATAAAACATTATCGTCTAAGTCTTATCCATATATTCTTCAACAGCTAAAATATTTTTCTATATTTTTCCCAAGTAGTCAATATTGTAAATCATTGAATAATCAGTGAATATTTGCGATATAAAATATCCAAGCCATAACTATAGCTAATCATTTAGCATGCAAGAAAACCATACGAAATTTTCTCAAACAGCTGAATAAGAACTGTAGCTGGAATTTCCTACAAACTTTTTTTATTTCAACTATCTTTACATGGATGTTAAATCTCTTCCTCTCAAAGATCGATAATCGATACTCTCCATCGATTGAAAACAAAAAAAAATTAGATTAAGTAAGATTAGATATTCCTCTCATGTTTTTCATTCCAGCTGTCTCAGAATTCGATACAACTCCTAACTAGTTGTAGACATCTGTAAACAAGACATCCGATTCGTGCTCGATTTGGATGTACAAACGACTTTAGAATTGCCGTCAAGACACCATTTCGTAGTCGCTAATTAGTACAGGAAGAGAATCCTAGAAACTGAAGGATTAGATTTCCAACAGGAATAATTTTAGAACTAGTTGTGCCTAATTGTATCTGATGAAGATGAGATATTCAAAGGTCAGCGCTGTTGATAATGAGGTGGTTTGATTACAATGTATGGATTTTCAATGCGTTCAAAGATATACTTGTCAAATTAACGAAACATAGATATTCTCTTTAATCGTTTAGATTTAATAAGCTTCAAAGCTCAAATGTTTATAATCTGTGAAGTTTTAGAATAAAAATAGTGTTATAATTAGAAAGTTGATTTAAATTATGCAATTATAAATTCAACAAGTAATAATGTAATATGTGACGAGTGCATGAATAGAAATTCATTGAATTTTCTAGGAATTCTGCACAATACAAAGTATATTTGATTTTACTTCTTTCCTTTAATATCATGTTTTTAAACTATGTATCAAATCCTTCAGGGCCCGATTGTTAAGGTCTACATACAATGCAAGTTTTGGAAGCTACATTCCTTCCTGCCATTTTTAAAACTATATTTCGTCTTTATATAAGCAATTTTTAAATAACAAATATTCTAGAAAACTAAAACAAAAAACCATTTAACAGCTGGTCGCCTTTAAAAAAGCCGATGCCAATATTTCTAAAAGTAAAATTGTAAAAAAATTTAATGTAATTTAAACACTCTAAAACACAAATTACCAGGATACTATAAAATAAATTGGCAAGAATGTGGAATTAGAAAAAAAAAATGAAAAACCTCAGTATAATGTTTTGAAATTTAAACGGTATTTGATATTATTCTTAATAAATTTAAGTACATGGCTCTCGCAAATCAAATGGAAACAAAATTAAAACTAAATTACAATCATAATAAAGCAAAAAAGGCATTGAGATCCACTCATCAAAGTTGCAAGCTCTTTAGTTACCGACTTTGCCTACTTGATAATCCGGCAAAGCAGTCCTTTAGAAGAAACCTCATTATTTCGATCAATAACGGGTGATAATCTTCGTCTTCCTAAATAAGTTCACCTAAAGATTTGGGAAAGAGAGGCTTCCTGTAAAAGAGGCTTTCCGTGTCGGTATATGAAGACTGTGAGTTCGAGTTATTTCAATTTCAACGATGGAATGCGCTTTCCTTCAGAAGGGATTGTACCGTGGTATACCATGGGCAGTTTTTTAACAAATGCCAGTTGCAGATTGCCATCAGGATTTAACCTTTTTTCCCTCTTCCAAGCAATCATGTCGGCAGTTATTCAACAACCCCAGGCTTCACATGGAATGGAAGGGATAACTCTATAAATTGTCACATTATAGTAATATGAAAATATTAGAATCTTAAGCATATTTATTATTCGAAAGACCACACAGCCAAAGAATCTACGATGTAACTCGAAAAAGCAATCTTCCACGATAATATAATATGGTCTCGTTGGACCATATTTTCAGAATTGGACTATTTTAAATAGTTGCTATCGTATTGACCTTTCTAAACTTAAGAAGAACTTAAGAAACGTTTTTGGACGCATGTTTTTATATACAATTATTTTATTCCACCAGGAAGGAGTTTTATGTTCTTTTATATTTTAATAATAAAATAGTAGTTCGTATTTTTTAGTTTTTCTGCAATGCTTTACCTTATAGCCTCATCTTTAAACGGTGATAATGTATTTTTTTTCTGTTTTACCTCGTATTTACTTCTCTTCTTCGACCCTCTCCCACCGGAGGGCACCTCAGAAATGAGGATGAGAATTTTCCGGTATGGTGGTTGGTTCTCGCCACCCTGGTTAATACAGAAATGGTGAGGATCGGCTACCTCCTATCAATGCATCACACGGGAAGAGTTGTACCGTAGCCGGTGATGGCCTTTAGGACCCAATTTTAGTTCCCGCTAATGCTGTCGTGGCGGTCCAGTCATTGAAATTTAATCCGAATGCCTTTATTTGGGGGGGGGGCGAAGTAACCAGTGTAGCTGCTTATCTTATTCTACTCTTTCATGTTGGAAAGCAGGATAATAGTATTTTTATTACATGTCAGTTATTTATTATTTGTGGCTTATATGGTAAAGATATAGCAAATTGAGAATTTAGTTTAAAAGGTGCATTTTTCCAATGATTGAATGAATCATCAAAGAATGATTTCCACAAATGCATCTTCCTACAGTAAGTGCTCTCGTAATGAGTTTGTGATCAGCCATCGGAATGAAGATTCCATTAACATAAAATACCATGCAATTGTTTGAAACACGTGAATTTGAAAATAAGAAATATTAATAATTGTCAGCCAGTTTACATTTTTCCTAAAAAGCATTACAAACATTATGAAAAAGAAAACATAAAAAAGAAATAGGTTGTTTTCCCATTACTGAAAAACATAAAAGAATTATTCAATTTTCTTTTAATTCATTTCTATTGGCCAAAATAAAAATTAAGTCACGGTAAAAAGAAATTTAAACAAAACAAAACAAACTGCTTGGAAAATTTTAAACAATAACATGTTTTTGAACCCAAAAAACTTTATCATTTATTTATTGCCAGTTGTATTAACCTTTTTTTTTTCCTTTTGTTATTTCAAAGAGAAATTTCTGTTTACCTGGCTGGCAATGATTCAATTCCTATTTCAGCTCACGGGTATTAAAAAAATCTTTGAACTCTGCATTATTAATTAAATTTTCTTACTCCAGTTTCGTAGATTCTTTTTTTTCCCTGTAAATAAATTATTATTGTTGCTTGTATTAAATTTAAATGTTTTCGTGTTTCTCTAAGAATATAAAGAACTCTAAGAATATTTTACACATATATGTAATTTAGACAACATATATTGTTATATCCCTTTCATTTACTATTTTGTGTACCGAAAACATATAGTTATTTATTATTAATCCTAACTATTCCTTAGTACAAGATCAGCATATCTTCGTGTTATAAAAATATTCATGTGGCCATAATCAGATCTAACTACGAGTATTTCGCGATCAGCAAATTTCCCGAGAACTACTGCTGTCGAAAATTTATGCGATCCTTATTATTTCTGCCTTCCTTATATCGACGTCAATGACACTTGCACCTGTTTCTTATCAAATGAATCAACAATCCTACCTCTCCACACGATGCGATAGTCGATACTCCCATCGATTGAAAAAAAAAAAAGTAAAGAAATTAGATGAGATATTCCCCGCTTATTTTGTGCTGCAGCTGTTGCCAAATATGCTAGTTCTTCGAAGAAAATGTGGGCATGATTTTGCGTGATTTGACTGCGTAAATGTTTTTGGAATTACTGTCAAGATACTTCTTTATACAAACTAATTAGTGACGGAAAAGTATTTCAGATACTTGAGGATTATCTTTCTATTTCTAATTATTTATCGAATGGTAATTATTGAAAATCAGATCTTCAAATGCCAACGCTGTTTAAAATTGGATAGTTTTATTAAAGTATATTGCTTAAGATATTTTCAAAATACAGAGAGTTTACACATTTTCGATGAAAAATAGTTTTAAAAGCAAATATTTTAGAATACACTTCCTGGCAACAGTTTATTATCCTGAAATGTAAAATATCGTCTGCTAACTTTGAATTTATTCTTCTTTCAAAATGTTGTGTGTGTAAAAGGCGATGAGCTAAACTATATGTTTTCGTTCTTTCCGAAGAGAAATATTTCTATTCCTTATTTAAAACATTGTGAGAATATATGATATTGGAATTTCTAACTGCAAAATACGATACGTTATTAATCCAGAAAGGAAGATAGATCAATCAAGTCTTTTTTTTTACCAGGAAAGAAGACTCGAAACGAATGTCCGAAAATGGTACGTACTATTTCACATATTTTTAAAAAGTGAACTCACTAGTAATAAATAAAAATCCGTTGTTTTAAAAATCAATTGTAAAGTTATTAAATATATCTTTATTATCAAAAATAAAAAAAATTAAACCGAGATTTAGAACTTAAAAAAGCGAAAAAGCACAATATTCATCTGCTTTCGCTGAGGCATATGGCTTAAAGCAGAATAGTTTGTGGAAACCCTATATGAATATTTGACATATTCAACTCACAGAACACACCTTTAGAGTAAGCTCAAAGAAATATTTATTAATCACAGAGAAATTTCGTCCTTTAAATTTTTTATCTAAAAAACTGGCTTTCATAAACGTTATCTAGTACAAATGTTTTCGTTTGCTAAAGCTTTTTGACATCTATTAACTGTGCCTCTCAGGCATAAGAGGGAGACAAGCTTTGCTGCTAAAAATTCCAATTTATCCATTTTAATAATAATAACAATGCTTTAGAAAAAATTACTTAGCAGTCGATGAATCGAAAACATTGCGACCCTTAAAGAAGAATGGGTTTACCAAAATCTTTGCAACAAAAATAGGTCAATTTATTATGAAAAATGAATAGAAAATAATGTAAAAGCACAGTTTCATCGATGGAGAGAAACTTTCAGAATGGGGTTTCTATTTATTATCTTTATTAGACTGTGAAAGCATGATTCTACTGCAATTCAATTATTATTATTATGAAATTCGATTAATATTAAAAGATTATATTGCGGCTATTACAGTAACAACATGCAATTAGAATATTTGTTCATATCAGTATACAAATATAGTATTAATATTATCAATATACAAAATATAGCATTAATATTATCAATATACAAAATATAGCATTAATATTATCAATATACAAAATAAAGCATTTTTATATATAGCAACTAGGTTTTAGCTCTTAAATAATATATCAATCCATTAATTTAACGAATAATATGTTGATTCATTGGCTATAATGATTAAAAATTAATTATGATAGTTAAAATGATTATGTATTTATCTAATATCTTAGTCTTTGAAAATGTAAATATATTTTAATAAAATTGTTAAAGGAGAATTGACATGCTCACATTAGTTATAAAATCGCCTTAAAAACTTCTTTCTTTTTCAACAAAATGCGAATTGGTGAAAGATAACAGCACAGGTAAGAGAGTTTTTTATTATTATTATTTATGAGTCAAATAAAATTATTATTTTAAATTTCAAGTAAAAAAGCAGAAATTACATGTTCACATTAGTTATAAAATCGCCTTAAAAACTTCTTTCTTTTTCAACAAAATGCAAATTGATGAAAGATAACAGCACAGGTAAGAGAGGTTTTTTTATTATTATTTATGAGTCAAATAAAATTATTATTTTAAATTTCAAGTAAAAAAGCAGGAATTAAGCACATAATATAATTTGCAAAAATTTAGCACGATAAAATCGACTGCAAGCGTCATACCAGTTGCAACTCGACTCCACATGGTATAATTAATTCAGATTTTGTTTTCTCAATGTAAATATGCTTTCGAAATTTTTTAGGAAAATATTCGCAATTAAAGTGTTCTCTCATATTACATCCATAGTAGTTATTGAAAAATTTTTTACATCGACAGTAAAATAAAGTATTTGCTTCCCTTACCTCATTTTTAGTTTTTAATCTTATTAATTAGACCTTGATAAATAATTTCATACGTCGACAATAATTGCATTATCGACATTTTGTTTTAGATTTTACTCTAGAAATAGATAAGCATTAGGTTCAGATCTAATCTTACATTCTTAGTGCAATTTATGAAAGAGTCATTAGCTATACAAATGATAGAGATATTATCTATTTTCTGATATCTTATTTGTTAAAAATCGATCACATAAAATAAAAAGAGTTTTTCCATACATGCACACATAAAGAAAAGGAACTAATATTCAACAGCAATTCTGTAGAAATTTCAGAAAAAAAAAAAAAAGATGTTTCTTTCAAATTGTTTATAGCGAACATTTTACCTTCCTCATAGAATGATAATATTTCGTTCAATTTATATTAGAATGCCTACGTATATTTATTTCAGATAACTTTTTTTAATTTTTATATCAAATATCAATTACAAAAAATCGTTTTCTCATTATCTCAATTTTTATTTCTATGCGCCATATCATTTTTTTCTTCAGAAATTTTATATTTAATATCTTTTACATTTTCAGAGAAAAACAGCTTAAAAAAATAGCATACTAAAAAAAAAACATATACAAAAGTTGTTATTCAATGAAAAGTTTTTCAATATCGCAAAGTAATTTTAATGACATCTTCATTGCTATTTCCTTTTATATGCATAATTTATCTTTAAATTTATTCTACGTTCATTTCTCTTTCATTTCTCTTCACCCATTTTCTCTTTTTCTAATTAATTCTAGAAAACATCGTTTGGATTTCTCCTATTTAGTTAAAGCCTTAACATTTCGCTACAGAAATTGTAGAAAATTATGAGATTGAAAAAATTATTTTTTATTCGATGTTGAATTTCAGTGTCTGTATTTACTGTAATATCTGTGTTTAATATTTTAATATATTTTGGTTTGGAACACCAAGAACTGAAAATCCGTAAAATAGATAAACATAAAAATTTATGCACAAAAGAGAACAGAATACAGGATGTAAGTTATCCATAGATGCAAATTCGCAAATATCTGTGTAGTGCAAGCATATCAATATAAAAAAAATAACAAAGCAAATAATTTCCACAAATATGTTATTCCTCTT
This sequence comes from Argiope bruennichi, assembly GCF_947563725.1. NCBI lineage: Eukaryota > Metazoa > Arthropoda > Arachnida > Araneae > Araneidae > Argiope > Argiope bruennichi. Next base: position 112,660,177 of record NC_079152.1, on the reverse strand, counting down.
GTTGACAAAACTTGACAATAAACTGTTTTAACTCATCATCAAAACTTCTAAAAATGTCAGTTAAGTTATGATATGTAAAGCTTGGAACCCCCGATAATTTTCGAAATAACATTTTAAACTGGTAACATCTTGAGCTAACAAATCTATTTCAAGGTTCTTAAAGCATTCTTTTATCGCCAAATTTTGAAATATGCAAAATATCGTCAAATGTGGCTTCATCAAGACATTAGCCAGATTTGTTCTAAGCCACTACTATTATTATTTAACTCTATTTTCTTCATTCGCCATCTTAGAGAAACGGATAAGTCTTTAATAAAGATAGTCTGAGAGCAACTGGACTAGTAATTGGTAATTTATAAACTATCGTTATAATTATGTATCTTTAGAAGGATTAAAAACATGCTGAAGTATTAATTTTTTTTCTTAAAACTTCTGTGTAACATCGGTTCCTTAATAGCAATGCCTAGGCATCAAAATCCAAAAGCTTCAATCTCGAGACTCACTTCCAGCATGGGATAGGATAAGTTAAATTTCAAAAGATCTTTAGTTGCTTTGTCTTATAGAGAAATTATTAGTTTTATTACCATGGTCATCTGATCATGATTCAAAATTTCGATACCTGTCCTCAATAGCTGTCACACTTATTCAAAATCATTAAATAAATATTTATATTATATTGTTGTATTAATTTTATTTGACAGGTAAAGATAATCTTTGTATGGCACAATGTCTATAAATTTGATGCATACGTCATTCGTGATTTCTAAATTATTTTCTTTATTAAAATAAATTCGAGTTCGGGTAAAATAAACAGTTCGGAATAGAATTGCTGACAGGTTAGAATTGTAAGAAAAAGAAGAAAAATAACAGTAACAGCAAAAAATATTCTTACTAAATGTCTTAAATTTTAACGTAGAGAAAACTCTACGTTGATAGCATTTATAATGCAGTGGTTCAAGAACATTCTAGCGGAAATAAAATGCTATTACTTTAAAAAAAGATATTCTTGAAAGTTGTTGCAACGAATTCCATTTTAAAATGTAATGAGCAACTCTTTCAACTAATGCAAGAATAATTTGAAAATGAAAATCTCAAAGGAATGTAAAGTACAGATCTCTCAGATTAATTCTATTGAACAACTCTAAGAATAGACTCAACAACTAAATTAAGAATAGATGTATTTCTACTATGTCTTTTGAACAAGTATTTTAAAACTAGTATGGAAGTTTAGACAGAATCAATATTTTCTCTTTAGAAAAGTTTCGCTTGTTCTTTTCAACCCTTATAATTGTGAGAAAGATCAAATCCTTTTTCCATAAACCAGTAATAATTATAATGCATGTTTCTAACTTATGCATTTTTTTCAAGAAAATTCTTTGAATCTTAATTTTATAGCTTTTATTTTAAGTTGTTCTACAAAATTTGTTAATTGTCCTCGTTTAATTTCTTTCGCAAATATATTTAACGTGATGCAACATTTTGTAATCGTATTTTTTCTCAAAATTATCTCTCTCTCTCTTTTTTTTCATAATTTTTTTTAACTGAGTACAATTCTTGAGTGCGACCACTAATTCAATGGCCACGGGATCATGTTTTAGTAAATTAATTGACATGCTGGAACACAGAAAAGTGTTATTTAAAAAGTGAGAAAAAAGAATCTATATTATGATATTGTATCTTCAATATCGTAAAGGAATTAAAACGAATTCATAAAAATTACAGCAGATAGTATGATGGTTTTCATAGGATGTAATGTAAACTCAAAATGAAAACGATGAAATTTCTTGTTTCCATTGGTCTGGTAATTCTGAGCCTTTTCTCTATTGGGGAAATATTCGCTGAAATGATGTCATCATAGTTCGTAGATGAATTTTTCAACTTCACCAGTATCTATTTATTCGCACATCTACTGAAACAAAATACTTTTCCCTGTAAGTCACAACAGTAATGAATAATAAGAGTAATAACAAGCACAATTTGATTGAAGAAGTGAGATTTTGATATATGGTAAAAATTAAATGAAACTCAAATAAAGATGAGTTGGGAAGATATCTGAAACACAACCTTTGAAAAGTAGAATTCTGAATTTTGAATTAAGCTTTTTAAAAAAAAGGAGAAGAAAAAGAAGTAGAGAGAAAGACATGGAATAACTGAATATGTTGAATTCACATAGCGTTTTCATTTCTAATGGCATGATAATGTCAAAGATGAAATACATTGTTATAGCAAGAAGTAAAAATAAGATTTCCGATTCGGTGCCGTAGCTTTTTCAAATAACAGCAAAAGAACGGGCGTCAGCTATTGTGACATAATTGGATCGATTAAAGAAAACTGGAAAGAAATGCTCAAGACAAAACGATATTCACATATATTTAACATATCGCAAAATTATGCATCACGTTACGATTTTTGTTGTTGTTGTTGTTCATTTATCAATACATATGATAGATAACAGTTGGAAGAAACTCGGGATTTCTGGCCAGTTCTTTATTCAAACATCTTTTCTCCAAGTACCACAATTGCTGCATACTTATTATTCTGGCATTGATTGATTATGTTTTCAGATACACCCTATAAAAAACATAATGACGAAGCAAGTTTGAACTCCTTGGTTGGTAGAGAAATAGAGTTGGTCAAAAGGGATAGGATAACCCATACGAGGTTCTGAAAAATTATTCACTAGATATAAAACGTCAAGACTGAAAAATGTTCAGATTCCTACAAAACGGGATTGAAAGTCCACTATTCAAAGCAATTCCAGCATGAAATCTGCAGGTTCAACGTGCATGGAAATTCCACCAGCTCTTCTCTTAGATTGGATCACAGAAATAAGCGATGGTGGATATTTTTTACATTAATTTTTAAAATCCAAATATGACGAATTGAGCAAGATGACTAATAAAAAATAAACTGCTTTTCAACGACATTATATTCACCTACACGAAGCACCTACTAATCGTTTTTTCATCTAAGCTGACAGAATTCTAGCATAATTGCATTTCATTGATATTGCGATGTAATCTAAAAATACGAATGAAATTTGAAATTTGAGAAAATTATGGATTGTACATTGTAAATATTTTATGTTTTCATAGCAATCAAGGCTGCAACGAATAATAAAAATTGTAAGTATTTTTTAATACTCTTTAAAAGAGTACTAAAAATCAGGGGGGAAATTTTATCAAATATAGAGAACTCCAAACAAAATAATAAAAGTATAACGCACTAATAGAAATTTGGTTTTAATCATATCTATAAATTAATCAATTTATATTGAATAATTTGAAGTATAACTCTTATGTTATTCTTTACGTCTCGGTTTCCAGATATAATTATTTTCAGAGGTTCATGTGTTACGATTTCATTTTGACCTCCAAATTTTTGAAAAAATATTTTCTATCACTTATTATAAAAGCGTGTTTTAACGATTTTTATTGATTATTTCTGATTTTTAATCTTTATATACTGCGTAATTATCATAAAATTTTATAAACATTCTTTTTCTTATATTTACGACCAAAGTCGTTTTTTTAATTGACAATATTCTAAACGCATCAAAATACTATTTTGTATTGGGCGGCACTTAATCTCAAAACAATTCTAAACTCTAATAAGAGCATCAGGAAGTGAATAAAAAAATCGATCAAAAACTTCTATCTTTACAAACATATAAAAATTTAATTTAATTTTATGCATATGAAATTAGAAATAACAAAGTGTTCTAATTAAAAAGTATCTGAAGAGTTACTTTTTACGGTTTGGTGATTGTGTATTTTAACAAAAGTACTACAGAAGCTGAAATTAAATCATTTGAATCAAAATCCTGTTTGAAAATTAATTCAGAAAAATCTATGCATCTTCTTCTCAAATGCAATCTACTACAAAAACAAAATTATTACTATTTTCACATTCTGTGATTTTAAATTATATTTATGTTTATAGTGCACTAAATAAATATATTTTTAGGTTAAGATAGCATTAAAAATGTTTTTCTGAAGTTACTGTGAGTAAACATTAAAATGAAGATATTTATGACAACAATGACAAAACTACAGTAGAAAAGGTATTTATGGTAAAATATAAAATATTTTGGTTAATGCCAATTTAGAATTCCTAGTAATATAGCGTATAATTTTTAACCAATATTATAAATGACACTGTAATATGAAAATATATGAAAAAGCCGGCAAAAGAACATACCTGGTAACTTTTCCTTTTCTTTTTTTTTTTTTTTATTTCTGAATAACCCTAAACATTTTTCGTGGAATAAACTAATTTTCTTTTCTTTTTATTGAATGCTTTCGTTTCTGACTTCATGATTAATGGAGTATTCTCTTTATTTCAAACATTTGGTTCAATAAGGAACAGTTCTTACATTATTTTTTTGAAACAACTTATGTACAGAAATAATATATAACCTATCGCTTCATATTTACTTGTTTCTTTATGAAAGTCTCCCACGCGATCTAACAACAAATTTCATTCCAGAATCGAGCTGCAAAGTACCCCGAGGGAAACAACGCAGAAGTTTATTTTCCGTGTTTTGAATACTACTATGGTATCAAACACCCCGCCAAACGCACCCATAGCACTTAGAAAGCGCCCTTATACAAAAACAGAACGGGAGGAAGAAAAACAGAAACAAAAACTCTTCCCAAAACATTCGATATCCGCTCAGTCTTTTTTTAATACTTCATCTTTCCCTCCTGTTCTGTTCATTCAGATCTTCCATGGGGCATGCGCACCGAATCCCTGACTCCTCTTCCTCTCCACATCGATTTGGACCGTCGTCGGTTCTAGAGCCGGGCAGTAAACAGACGCACACACTGACTAGAGCACATGGGAGGCAGTTTGGGAAAGGCTTTGTCGGTCATCCAGAAGAAAGGGGTGGCGGAAGGGGCTGCGCCGCCACCTCTGTCGGACCCCCCAACACCTCCGGAGACGGACCCTCGCCTACCCCTGAACGCCCGGCAACTCTTTTGCATCACCAAGTCATGGAAAGGAATTGCAAGGGCCATGGAGCCCACTGGGATTACCATGTTTGTGAAGTGAGCGAAAATTATTTATATTCATAAATAATTCGAATAATTAAAAAGTTTCAATTATAAAGTCTGAAAAGCAATATAAATGCATAATTGTAAATGAGCTTACTTTTCTACATTCTTTCTCAACTATTCAATTTTATTTCTTGTTTAGCTTTAATTTTAAAAAAACAATAAAAGTAACGAAATATATTATATAAGAAATCAGTTTTATTTATCAGTTGTATTTGCTTTTTATTCCTTCGAGTTTAAAGCATGAAAAAATTTAATATGTGATAATAAATATTGAAAAGCAAATCTGGAAAAAAATATATGAGTATGTGATAACAAATATGGAAATAAAAAAAAATCTGAAAAAAAATTATATAAATATGTGATAGTAAAAATAGAGAAATAAATCTAGAAAAAAAATGTATAAATGCATAATAACAAATATGGAAGTAAAAGTAAATCTGAAAAAAATTATATAAATATGTGATAATAAATATGGAAAAGTAAATCTGGAAAAATATATAAAGATGTTATAGAAAATATGGAAGTAACATATTATTACCCAGATTGTGCATTAATTAATGTGTATGAAATTTTTTATTTACCTAAGAAAATTGATTTCTGTTTAAAATTGTTAATAGCGTATAAAATGCAAAATTTTTCACATCATAAAACTGTCAAAATTTTTCAAAATTTTAAATTTATTTTTCGCATTGTAAGTGCATATGGTCGTAAATCGAGGAGAATGAATATTTTTAAACATCCTCAGAAATATATTATATATTTTATAATATGTCAATAATATATCAATACAATATGTTCAATTATAATATGTCATATTTATTATCCGTATCCCATTTCAATTCTTCTATTTATTTACTGTAATTTTATAAACATAATTTTTTTTAATATTAAATTCATAATTTAGGATTACAAAAGATTTAAAGTTATACTAATTCATAAACTATTCTTTGAAAACCTGCAGCTAACAATTTAAAAAATGTCTACGATTTTAAGCTTCGTTTAAATTTATCTGATTGTTAGATTCACTCAAATTGTTTTTAGCATTTGTTATTCGTTGCTTCGTTTGAATATTTTATTTTATTTTTCTTATTTTGGAATTTAGTTCTGTGGCAACGGGGTGACTGCGTATAATTTAAAAAAATGTATTTCGGAATTCTTAAAGAAAATTTTGAAAAAAAATGATATTGCGAATAAAAATATCTAAAACATAAGAATTTTTCATTCTTTTTTAAGGATATCTATATGTTCTCTTTTTTTTTATATTTTATTTACGATCATTCCAGATGATGCATAAAAGAATGTAATTGATTAAATATTTCGAAAGAAAGTTTTGTTGATGCCAGCTTTCCTCCGTAATTTAGATTTATTTTTCAAATTCGAATATCAATTTAGGACTTTTAGTTAATCAAGTCAGATAATGTTTTCCTTTCACAAAAATAATAGACATAAAATATTTTTTATATGAATAACTAATGACAGGATCGTGTGTAGTTCAGTTTATAAATTGCGAAAAATATTTACACGGCTTGCATTTATTAAATTCTTTAATAATAGGAAATGAAAAGTTGTTCAGAAAACAATTCGAATTTAAAACACTTCAATAAATAATTTTCTAAGCAGTTTTTTTCATTTTGGTTCATTTTATTAGATGGCTCTTTTATTATTCATTTCTTATGTTTATACTCAAATTTCATTAGGAATTTTTTAGAAGAAGGCGGAATCTTAAAGTATTTTTCATGCTATAGTAGAAACGGGCGTTAAGAAACAATTTTAAAGCTATAAATTAAATCAGCGCTTGTATCCCTCCAAAGTAGGTCACGTGATCAAATATTAGGGCCGAGGAATTTTTCGAATGTTCTTTATCTGATCACTTTTACAACCGTAGTAATAAGAAATAAATAAAACAATAAAATTATAGAGATCTTTTTAAATAATGCAACAAATATTTACAATGCTGGAAATATTAATATATTTTAATTAAAAATTTGGAAGCTATAACAAAATTGAAAATGATTAAGATGCTGTTAAAAATTGTCTAGTAAAAGAATTTAAACATAATTTTTCATTTTTAAAGAATATCAATGGGGCATTCTTATATCACTTCATTAAGTCAATGATATACTTATTGTATTGCATGTAGCTTCATGCATTGCATGCTTCTATATTTATGATTTTTTAAAAATCTGCTTTTTAATACATTAATAAAAGCGCGATTTAAAAAAATTACTTTCATCTTTTAATCTTTAATATATTGCATAATTTAATATTATATTTGTTAAAGAATATTTTAATCAATATTTTTCTTAGGTTCATTATCATATAGCTTTCCTACATATACAGTTATATTTTAATTAATATGAATAATTGAATTGCATTAATTATTCTAATTAAAATATAAAATATAAAAAAATAATATATTGACATCAGGAATACATGATTATATAAAAATTCAGAATTCAGTAAATTATATAAATTCAGAAAATTTAGGATAGTTAAAAGGGAGTAGGTTATTTAAAATTCGATAACAAAATCCCATTTTTACAAAAAAATCAATTCAAGTTGAAAATCGAATGATTTTATTAACATTTGCTTAAAATCTTTTAATTGTGTTTTATATTAATTTTTATAAATATTTCATACTGTATCTTCCTTCCCTACTATCTCATCAGTTTTTTTCTTATCCATCTTGTAAATATTTATACTTATAGAGGTTTTGGTTTTGTACTTATAGAAGTTTGAGGTTTTTTCTCCCGGCATCTTAAAATAATTAGCAACTTCGTAACAGCGGACTCTTTTTAAAGCTGACTATTTTACATTTTCAAAATATGCAGACATAACAATTCTCCTTTTCCTTTTCCTGTTCTGTAAACATAATAATTATCTCTCCTGATTTCGACATATGTAACAGTACCAATTCTTTTTGCTCTTTTTCCGTTAAGTTTCTAAGCGACATTTGAGTTCATTGAATTCGTATACGATACAGAAAAATCAAAATATTCTTATCTCTTGTGAAGTCTCTGTCAGATACCCGAGCGCTTTATCACTGTATGACACTTCATTTTGCATGCAACAAATTCACACAGCTATTATTTGTTTTCTGTTTACTCATATATACGCCTTTGTTATTGAAGGTTAATTAGCCCTTCCGATTTCAGTTAACTTTTTTTAATGTTCATGCATAAATTGCAATTTATTGAAGGAAAAATTGTGAAGATCTTAATTAATTTGAAACTGACAGTTTTGAACATTGATAAAAACCTGACAATTTAAAAATAAAAAATCGTAATATATCACATTCTTCGGTGAAAAGGTACTAAAGCACTTTAGTGTATTTTTAGCGCCAAATGTTTTTCAACAGACTTGGTTTAGAAGTTCAGAGAGCGGGATACCAGCTCAAGTACAATCTTCAGGGACTATCCCTTCCAACTCTACCATATTATATTTGGTTGCCCTGGTTATAACTGGATTGCAAATTTATGATTTGTCTTATAAATATTTCCTTCGCCGCTTATTAGTTTAAACTGTAAAGCAAAATACTAGCTTTTGTGATTAAAAAAAAAATAGAAGCGATGCGAACCTCTTCCCGAAACGTCATTGCATGATACTGTCTAAGACTTCATTCGTCTGGCTTGATTTTTATGTAATGTAATTTACAGAAAGTGTGTTAGCTTTAAAAAAAATTCCATATTAAAATCAATGAACAGATTAGTAATACAAATAATTTTTTTTCTGGGCAGTTTCATACATAATCTAAACAACTCCAACCTCTCAAATTGAGAAATATTCGTCTTTTTTCCTGTATTTAAAGTTACCAACTGGATTATTTTTCCCCACTTCATTTTCTATGCATAATGCTTTTATTTATTTAATATGAATGAAAGATGATGATAGTTAAGAATAATTTTACATTGTTGCTGCTTTTTTACTTCAAGGCTTTTTAGTACTTTCTGACTTTTAAAAATATGTGATTCTAATGGTGAATGAGTCTTCTTAAGATATTAAAACTTCTGTCATCTCAGAGTATCAGTTTTGTTTTTATAGAATAACTTATCAGTTTCTATACAATAAAGTACTGACGGAGCAACGTATAGAAATAATTTTAAAAGCCATCAAGTTAAAATAACTTCTTTACATAAATTACTTTGACGCGATGCACATTAAGATTATGTTACGAAGAGCAAAGATTACCAATCTTGATGTCCTTGTCGTTTATTGAAAACTTTTTTTCTCTGAAAGGAAGAAAGAGTGACAGTAAAAAAATACCTTTGTAACTAGTACAAAATATTAATCTTAAAAAGTAATTTTCGGTTATAAATAAAACAATAAAGTAATAACGGCTTCTCTTTTTTTTTTAACTAAGTTTTTATATGACTAATTGCAGAGTATTATTTCCCAAAGCGGGTAATCTATATTTAATAATTTATTCTTTCCAGAAAAGCAAAATTCTTCCATAAAATATTTCTTGAAACTTCGTTCTAAAAGATTTCTATATAAATGGTAAGAGGGTGGTATCTTGCTAGAGCCTAGTTATAAAAAAAATTATTTTAAACTATTTTTTATTACGTAACACCAGTAAGATAGAATTTATTTTTTAAATCACAATTGAATATTAAAATTTGAATTGCATATCTCAAAGAATAATAAATTAATTGAAATTTAAATAGAAATATTTTTTTAAACATTTTTGTTGATGCAAAAAATTGTACTGCAATTATTTTCAATGTTTTAATCTTGAGGTCCATTGTTTCATAAATTCATCCTCAGATGGCGCCACAAGTATTGAATCAAATTTCCATTTAATTGCTCATTAAGGTTTAAAGATATTAAAATAGTATATTATCATCGAAATTATATAAGTGCACAAAATTCCGTTCCTCAAATCTACCAGGAAGTAAGTGAAAAATTAATTACAAAAATCTATCTTTGCAATCCTGAAAAAGATCAATAAAAGTCGAAATTTCTCGAGGACTGTGCTTATCTTTCTATTTGATTTTGCGAGAATTTTAGAAAGCAACCAAAAGAAAACAGAAATTTTATCACTGTCGTTAAAAGTAAAAAATTAGTAAATTTTGAAGGGTTTTTTTTTTTGATAAATTCAAGATAGTTAGAATTAATAAAACATTTACAAGACTTTTATCATGGCTTATACCAAATTGACAATTAATTGATTGCCGTACATGGCGTATTTATAAATTACCATATGACCATGTCTACAACAAGTAAGAAAAGTTCCTACTGTGCAGAAGAAGAAAAAAATCCGTCATATTCATTGATTGAACTGATTTTTAATCAATTGGCTAAATATACAATTTTGAAATTAAAATAAAAGCTAATAGTTTCGAAGGATTCAAATACAATAGTAATAAAGAGGCACTCGTTCTCCGAATTTATTATTATTAGCACGAAGATTTCAGTTCGGTATTAATCGCAATCGTTTAGATAACAATAAGTAGCTCGTGAACTTATAAAAAATTGCTGAAGCTATACTAATTGAAAAGTGGTTTTTCCTGATTTATTTACACGAGAAAAAAATGTAGACCAATCCTAAAATTTCTTTTGAAAACCATTTTCATCGAAAATTCTCAGAAATCAGTCATTTGGCGCTTCTTCACATGTTTTGTCTGAGTATTATGAGTCAATAGACTATAAAAAAAATTAATAGCATTCTTTAAAATTTCTGTTAGATCGATGACTTTAAATAAAGAAAAATTAAAACATAATAATATAAAATGGAATAACTGACAAAAAAATATGCACATCGTTTCAAATTATTACTGCGAATTGCTCTTGCTTCACAATCAATTTTCCATGCACAATTTACTGCCCAGTTGCTCGCTTTTTTAGCTGGAAAAAAAAGTTCTTTCCACCAATCATCGTTTAAATTAAGCATCTTAAACAGAGAAGTTACAGGCGTTTTCATAAAAAAAATAGAGTAATTTCATTATATCCGAAACAAGGACTTATTAGGAAACTCCCTCTCTCTCTCTCTCTTTATCTTGAAATATATGCAGAAATATTTAAGTTTTCTCAAAATTATTTCCAACTTTTACTTCTAAAAATTTATTAATATCTCTATTAATAACTCAGAGTAGTAGTAACTCAAATTATAATTAATCATAGCTAAGAAATTTAAGTAAACATATTTTGTTTAAAATTTAAAGGAGGAACTGTTGAAAAGATTTTATTAGGTAGAGTAATTCGATTTGATTCTGGTAAATCTGAAAAAGAAGATAAGCATACCAAATAAAAACTATTTTTACATATGTACATATTCTTTTGCATGAGTCAGGACGTAAAATTTTCTCCGTTGAGTGAGAAGAATGAAAAATAATTTAAAGTAGTCCTTATTTACAAAAGAGGCGTATTAAAAACGATGTGCACATACCGACATCCGTAATGCACCTCATAACGTTGAATTATATTTTGGTAACAAAATTCAAATAAACCAGGACACATGCTGTTGATTAAAAAGAAATTTAACCAAAAGGTCGTCTCACGAAGTTATTAAAGTTCATACATAAAACTTTTGTAAAATATTCTTTAGACGTTTGAAAATCCTGATGATCAGATGAAAGTCTCGTTCTTGAAAAGCCATATAATTGAAAAAGTACCCTCTGGTATTTTCGAAACATATTAGTTGAAATCTAACACAAAAAGCACATCTGCTAGATTATTACTATGAATTGCCCTATATATATTAAATACGGTTTGTCATCAAAACCTTTTTGTGTGATTCCATCCCACTTTATGTTAGATTTGAATAATGACGTCGTGTTTCTTTCAACTCATTTGATGCAATTAGTGTACTCTAGTATATTGTTCTTATTGTTCTTATGTTCAAAAATTTTGTTTCGACAAGTCTGGCCTGCATTTTCAATCCATCGGTACCTTTTTGAATCACCCTGTATATTTTCAAATGTTAACTAAACTTTATGATACAAGAACTTTAAATACTTCACCATACTCTATACATGTATGATAGCTTATAGTAATGTAATGCGAAGATGGCAGATAATTAATAATGCCTTTCCTTCTGATGGCCCGCAAATTATGTGTTTGTGAAATTTCAAAAATATATTTTTTCAAATTATTTTGATGAGCTATAAATTATATTTTCAACTACCCTTTTAAAGCATTAAAAGAATGGAAATTGTTTGAAAGAAATATAGCGGATTTAGAATACATTATGATTACGAGCTTCTCTGAAAAAAAATTTCCTCGTTTTCCCAATTTTCTTTAAGTGCATGATATATCATTTGAATTCTTTTAAAGAATTCCTTTTAAGCTTTAAGGAACCGTATTTATTTTCAAAGTGAAGACAGAAAAATGAAAATGATACAGCAGTCTGATTTAATTGAGTGAAGCTTTTAAAATGGTATTCTGTTTTGTTTTTTCCCATCTCTGAAGAACACAGTACTGAAAATTCATGTCTAACCATTTCCACAAATTTTTTATAATCTGAGAATAGATAAAATATATTCTGGAATATTTTAATGTGCTTTCAACAGTAGTATCGTGTTAAGCTTTACTCGTAACTCCGTAAATTGAAACGATGTAATGTTTTATTGCAAAAGAGAAAGAATAGCAGACAATGTAGATGAGGAAAGCCGTTACGTAAAGTTTCAGCTTCCCCGGGAGGAACGATCATAACAAGTCTATTATTTAACATTACAATTTGATTACTTTTTTAAAGTCTGATTTTAAAAAATTAGCAGGCCAGCGGGCAAGAAAAATATGTTGCCAAAATTTCAGAAGAATGAGAAAAAATGATTTCCAACATTAAATTTTTTGTTTAAAATGGAACTTTAATTATTTTCCTTCCAAAAGAAAGATTTATTCCTAAAAACACGAATAATTTTTTTTTAATTCCTGTTTGTTGACAAATATTTTTTCATTTCCATACCAATCTATAATTACTAAAGATTATCTTTTTCCTTGGCATTTTTCTAAATATTTATTTTATTAGAGAATTCCATTCTTGATTTTCATAAAATAAAATATGCATAAGAAATAACTTCAGATATTTTTCATATAAAATAAAGGACCTAATATTTTGCAGCATTGAATATTTTAAAAATATATTTGGAAACTTAATTTAAAATGAAAACATCTGTATCTGATGTTAAAAACTTGTCGGTCAAAACGAAATTTGGAAAAATCTGCTGAGGTTTGTTTTGTTTTTTCCCTCTAAATTTTTATCTCTGCATGCTATATCAACTAAAAATTCCTCTGAAAGTTCGTGCTAACAATAATTACCATGTAAAAAAATGAATTATTTTTATTCTTTTTTAATTAATTTATTTTCACCATTAACAAACGAAAAAAACATGGATAATTAAATTATTAATTAACTCTAGAATACTTCATAAAAATATTGTTTTGTGATTTAAATGAGATCATCTTTAAGTAATGGTGAATTTAGATATTTTGATTCCCAAAACAATGTGCAGTATGACGCCTGATTATTAATAAACTGATTAAGTTTATTAATAATCAGGCGTCTAACAAGTTAATTTCACGCCTTAACAACTTTTATTTTATTTTAAATGTATATTTTTATTTAATTAATTTTGTGTAAATATATTTATTTTAATTTATGGAGACAAATTCCCAGTGTTTATAAATATTCTAATAACTAAGTGGACGAAATGAAACATGTAGGAATCATGGTAAAGTGTTAATATATCTTAATGAAAAATAATAATACATCCTAAATGATATATTGAAATCTATAGGAATCATACATGATAAAGTATAAACGTATTCTAATGTCTTATCATTCATAGAATTGGTAATTTTCTGCAAACCTATTTATTTGGCAACTTTAAAAGATAAATTATTTAACCTATCGACCTGAGACTCCCCTCTAAGCCTAGAGCCTCTAGACATCTAGACTAATCGAAAAGCCGTCACTTTCTCAGGAAAAAACCATAAACATTATCATTGCTACATCGATTTGAGAAAGTCAGATAGAAATAAATAACCAAATTTGTTTCTTTTCATACAAAAGATACATCGCTTAAGGCGAATAAATTTTTTTAAAAAAATTCCACTCTACTGTAATTAAAATTGAAGGAATCGGAAGTTTTGGACATTATTATTTTGGAGGATTTTAGACCATTTCAATGACCACCTAAAGGAAGATTCACCAATCAATGCGTGCAGTTTCCTTTTCTGTTGATTCATTTCGAATTTGCTCTGAAATAATGAAAAATAAAGTTTTATTGATTGCAGAAACATAAAATACTTTTATTACGTCATTCAGAGCATTTTATCAATTGAAATTATGTACTTATCTCTAACGGTTTATAAATTAGCAACTGCCCCACGATTGGAAAAAAATCGCATATTTTATTAAATTCATTGTTAACTTACACAGAAACAACACTTTCATTATGAAATAGACTTCAGTATGAAGTACAATAATAGACCTCAGTATGAAGTTGACTAAAACTTCAACGTTAATGAAATAGCCAGTAAACTTCCCAATTTTTAGAGAAACTCGATCCCTGCTTATAGAGGAAGAAATTCAGTTTTTCTCCTGAAGTTTTTCTCCTCCCAACTGAGCTACAACTTATTGTAATGTCTTGGGATATGGAAGAGTACAAGACCGTTTCCATGAGCTTTTAAACATTTTTTTATTCTGTATGAATGCAGGCAGTCCACTTGGGCAAGGCTAATAGATACAGATACTTAGATCAAAATGCTAAAAAAGAAAATTAATCCAGCTAAACGCTAATGGAAACCATCAACATGGAGGAATCCCACCAAGCATTGACTATGCTCTTTTCCACTCTCTCTTTTTCGTTCGCTTGATCTCTGTGTTCTATTTTTTTCTCTTTGTCAGATGATATAATTGTTACAACATCCAAATTTCATTTTATTGGAATGCCAGTTGGATATGGATCATTTAGCTATTTCTTTGGTTGTCCTTGCCTAGGATTAATATTTGTCTATTTTAACCAGTTCTAAACTCGGATCAATTAATTTAGCCTAAGATTAGTTTAATTATATTAGTATCCTACTTTAAAGTAAAAAAAAAAAACAATTTGGAAAAGGACTCTTCATTTAGAACTATAATCAATTGACAAGGATAGCGCTTTATCCAGCTTTTTCCACACTTCCCGAATTGGAGAGTAATGATGTCAGTTTTAAAGTGTGTTTGAAACATATAGTACATGACTAAACTCTATTGAAAACGAATTTCGAACTTGGACACCAAACCTAAAATTTGCCATTAGATTATCACAGCTAGAGACAGTCTTACTAAAGAAGCTCTTATAGATTTATATTTACAATAAATTTCTAATATTAAACTTCTTTCATTTCTTTTGCTATTCATTTTCTTCATAGATGTTAAAGAAATATAGCATCTATTGTAAAGATAAGAAAACTTTTTTTTGTTTTTGCATTCTAAACATTGATAAATATCTTTCACGGAACTGCCGGCTCATAAGCTAGTAATTCACTAATATTGGATTAGCAATAATACTTTCATTTTCTGAGGGAAAACAACAGAAATGCTCTTTCCATTTATTTAACCTCGACCGGATTAGTGTCTGCAGAGAAGCGAATTGCTTTCTGCTTAAAATTTAATATCGATTTTCGCTCAATATCTATTTATACATGGATAAAATAACAATGTAAGAAATAAAAACTCAGTTCATTTTAGAAGAGAAAACTGTGCGAGCGATATCCATTCCACTTGCATATTGTGGCTTCTGTTGGATTAAAGTAATAAGTAAAAGTATATAATATTCATCCCCTGAATACTCAACCTAGATATAATTTACTTGTAATACACCTTTTACACACAAAGCGTCATATCAAGGTTCCCACAAAGCGTCATTCCTCTTATGAGAGCTATTCAGTTATAATTTATTTTCATCTGGAGACGCTAAAGAGTTCTCTAAAATTACATCAGTTTCTCTAAGACCATTCACAGTCTTAAGTGCAGATCTAAACGCAATGTATTATGGCATAAGATTGGGTTATACTTTTTTTATCTGAATTTGTTGCCCCTTTATGTTATGGAGAGATTACCTGTTTTGTAGTAACTTTGTTTCCAATTTGCTGGCGATGACAAATTATGTTCTCAAACATGCTTACTTTAAATATAAAATTGATTTTGAGAAAATTAATTAATTTTTAATCAGGTTGTTATTTAATAATCTTCTAAAATTATGACATCGTTTTGTTAATGTAAATATTTTTAAATAATTGATTCATTTTTGATAATATCGTTATATTAAAGTTTCATAAAATTGTGTTCGATATTTCTGAAATTAGAATAAAAAACAATTTTTGAGACAGTTGCAATTGGCATTGTGGAAAGCTTTATGGACAAGTTACTGTTTTTATATGATAAATTTAATTTGCTCATATTCCCATAAGTGTTTTCAAACGGCAATATCTTTTTATTTTACTATACAATTGTTTTTTGGTAATTAATACTTCGGTAATACTTTTCGGTAAAATATGGTTCAATAATATCCCCAAAAGTCTACATTTTTTTGTCATAATGGAACAATAAAAAAAAGTATAATGGTGATGTTAATTGATAAAAAAGTAGGATAATATTTTTAAAAATATAATTTTTTTGTAATATTCTGGTATTAAAATTTAATAGAATTTCAGCTAAATAAATCAAAATGCTTAATATTTTTATTATTATAATATAAAAACAATTTTAATTGATTAATATTAATTAAAAATTATTTATTATATTGAATTAATATAAAAGTATTTTTTAAATAGGGTAAAAAAATAGAGATTAATACATAGAAAAGTAATGAATCAAATATTATTATTATTATTATTTTTGTAATTCCGAAATTTTTAACTGAACTATATTAACATTAAACACTTTTACAAAACACTTTGTTACAATTTAATAACCAATAAAATCCACTTCAATAACAGAAATAATTTCTTCGCAATTGTAGCTTTAAAGGAAAAATGATAAACAAAAAAATTAAATTATTGTGCTATATTTTCTTATTCTTCTATCGATTAAATATGAAACTTAAAAAGAACATAGCGATACTTGATAAAATATTCATTTTTAAACAATTTTCTAATATTTTCCGAATTATTGCTTGTCAATATCTAACTGCTAATAAAACTTTTTTTAATTAATATATTAATTAATAGAATTATAAACAAGTAAGTTTCTAAATTAATAAATATTTCTTCAAGGATTTAAAATTATTTTCTCCGTGACTTAGACGAGTCCAACAAATATCAATTTGAATAATGCAGGAATAAACTTTCTATTAACAGAACTTATAAATAGAGCCAAAATATCACTCATTGAAATATTTTTATATATTCTTTATATATTATCCTGATTTAGCTCAACCATTGCGCACTTACTACGGCTATAAATACAAGGGTCTATTAGTGAAAGCATTAGAAAGCTCCTGAACTAGTTTGTGATCAGAGAGTCATCATTAAATTATTCAATTTGCTAACCCTCTAAATACGGCCATCTAAATTGGAGAGGGTAAGCTATAGAATGAATTCGTGTACTCTGCAATTGTTTCCAAAGTGATAAGGGACTCGGTGGAAATCATGTTAATAAATGATATTATTATTACATGTTTTTTTACTGATTTTAGTATATTATTTCTGTTTTTCAGGTGGAAAAACAAAATGTTTAAATCAATGAATGCATAATTATTTAAAATAAAAATCTACTAAAATGTAAATTAACGACATTATTTTACCATTTATTTATGTTTCGTAGTATTCTTCATTTTGAGAAATGCGTAGACTGATTGATTAATGAATATTGCAAACAAGTTAGCCAATCACTTGAGTAACGGACGTCTCACAGATAATCATACTTTGTATATGTTTACAAAACAACATTTTATAGTCATCTCTTTAGCCACTTTAGGAGAATTGAGCAAATAAAAGTGGAATTCATAAAGGTTAACAGCAGTATCCAGCAAACGAGGAGGTAAATTGAAACGAATAGTGAACACAGAATGTATAATATGGATTTTGATGCATCAATGGAGGGGGGGGGGTCTTTCTGGAACGAATTTTTAACATTTTCATCAAACATAAACAACAGTAAATCCATACTTTTTGCGGGTTATTTAATTTAAGTTCTTTATATTTTCAAATGTGCTTTCCTAAATTTTGACTATAAAAACACCAATGAGGGCAATATATTTTGTGATATAATAAACAAAATGAAAAGGTTTATTAAAACAAACCTTTATTAACATATTGAGATTTGCTATTTTTAATTTTTACGCATTTCTTTTATTTTTAGTCCTTAATATATGTTATTATTATAAATATTACGGAATTTTATAATTAATTTTTTTTTAATTAGGTGACAAGTACCATTATTCGTATTAACAAATACTGTGGATTATTAAAATACCTATTTCTCAGCCATCAGCAAGAAAATGAACTTGTGCAAAATAAAAATTTGCTTCAATCAAGAAAAAGAAATGAAAGGATTAAAATAGTGTATGGTAATCGAGAATGCACTGTTATATTAAAGGACAAAACTATAGCAAATTAAGAAGTCAGCAGACAATCGATCATGAAATTAAACAGTTAGAAATATGAAAACAACTCAAGATATATAAAAATGTATAAAAAATGAAATGCCTAGAATTATATTCTCCAAAAAAAGCAAATAATTCCTATTCTAATATCTCATTCATATAAAAAATTATATAATTTCTCATTTTTATCCTGAATTTTCAATTCGTAATTTCAATGCATTCAATTTGCGATTTAAAAAACGGTTTGTGTCAAATCAGTTGGCGGTTGTTGAAGAATTCTGATATTATTTATATCTTTTGAAAGCACTTTTTTAATACATCATCAATGGGTTTATGAATGTGAAAACAAAAGTTTATTTGTATTTAAAATATTTTTGCACGGCAGTCACAGAAATATTAGTTTAGAACTCCTTTAACTTTAACTGAGAACCATAGCTTTAAAAATATTGCTTGCAATGAGGCGAATGAAAATGAATTTTCCAAATAAAATCTAGAAAAATAAAGACAAATTCATCTTTTTATAAATAAATTTTATTTTAATCTCCAATAATTAAATTTAATAATAATTAACTTAATAAAAAGTTTAATAAAGTTAATAAAAAGTTTAGCTCAAATAATTAATTTTTAAATAAAGGTTTTTTTATTAAATATACATGGTGTTTCAGAACTTCTAAGAGGGATAGGGTACATCCTGACAACTCGAAATCATATAGCAATGCAGGGTCGGAAATGCTTTCCTGAAGCGGTGTTGTACACAGAAGCACCATAAAGAACAGAGACCATAAATGAGAAATCGTTTTAATAATACATGAAAAGAAGCAAAAGGTACATGGATTAAAGTAAATGTTCGAAGTTTCTTCCACGGGCTACAATGCACGCCTCACGTCTCCGACGCATGGACATCCGAACATTCTGGAATACTCCAAGCATATCTCGAATCTCTTCGGCAGCTACTGCGATTCTTGCAGCGAGCTCCTCAGCAGTGTGAACAGAAGTGTCATAAACTAGTGATTTCATATCACCCCAGAAATAAAAATCAAGACATGATAAGTCGGGTGACCGAGCAGGCCAACGCACGGGACTCCCACGTCCGATCCACCGTTGACCAAATGTGACATCCAGGTAGTTACGAACATCTCCGCTATAATGAGCAGGGGCTCCATCGTGTTGGAACCACGTTGTCTGTTGCGTCAATACAAAAATCTGTTCATCTCTCAAAAGTTGTGGCAAAATGGGCTCTGCAGAAAGAGCAAATACGTAGGTCTGGTTAGACGACCCGGTAACAGGTAAGGTCCGATGAGGTGATCTCCCACAATACGACCCATACATTGACCGAAAATCGATTCTGCGCTGTACGACGTGTAATTCTGCAATCGTGTAATCATCCATCCTACTAACTTGGCGTTCTTGTGCGAAATGAAGATTCCCTGCACGAAAGCTCGGACTTTTCGCAAAACGCCATCTACCGCGTCAGGAAAGCATTTCTGGCTGCCCATGGGTATATGATTTTGGTTCGTCAGGATGTACCCTATCCCTCTTAGAAGTTCTGAAACAGTTCACTGAAACACCCTGTATTATGTTTCAAAATGTGTTACTGAATGTTTTAAATTAGCTCAAGGAGTACGATTCTCTTTCATGACCAAAATTAATATTTGGTTTCACATCTATTCTTTGCATTTATCATATATTATAAAAATTAAATAAACTTTATTCAATCAAGCATAAATTACGAAGCTCTATTTTTTTTAAATTTCGATTCAACACACGCTGGATCCCGGGATCCCAACTGAAGGGAGAAATTATTGGATAAAATCTAAAAATAGATAAATAAAACTAATTTTTAAATGCTGAGACCATGAAATGACTGATTTTAAAGTTATATTATTTCATGCAAGAAGAGATGAAGAACCATAAATTATATATTTTGCTATAATTTTAGCTCTTTTCTTTGAAATAGATTTACATATTGGCTAGCTCATGCGCAGTAAAAAATTAGAAAAAGAAATTTTTCTGTAGCTAACTTCTGAAATCTTAACTCTGCTTAAGCATTTTTAATGTTAATTCAATATTATTAAACTAATATAAATAATAATACAGGACTTTTTTTTATCAAATTCAGAATAAATATAGGACATTCATTCGATCGGAAACAAAGACTTGAAACTAGGAACTTCACACTAAGTCTAGAATTAATCGTTATTACACTCTTAAGATCTCATAAATCTAGAGAAAATATTCGAAAATTAAGAAAGCTCTTTCAACGCATATGCACATTTCCGTCCGTGTTGTGAGTATATATAAATATCAAGCTCATTGTATTATATAACGGGATCAGTAATATTGTGTGTGTGTGTGTGCGTGTGTGTGTGTGTGTGTGTGCGTGCGTGTGTGTTTATCCGTGTGTGTGTGTACTTAAGTCGTTTCTCCAGATTCTTTATTCCTTATCAAACCATGGTTAATTTTATTTTTCGAAGTTTGAAGGGAACATTCTCGTGAATTTAAAAGAAACGCAAACCCTAGTACCAATGTACCTCATTCAAATATATAAACGAAATTGGGAAAGTTTCTCCCCTCCATTTCCTTTTGAATTCTACAAAAGACTTTTATTTGCAACCTGTGATTAAAAATGCTTATGCTCATGCGTTAAGCATCCTAAAGCTTTCGATTGCCTTAAATAAAAATAAAGAAACGAAGGTTTTTATACATACCTATTAAAATTTTACAGAACTTCAGTTTTTATTTTTAAAAGATGGAAACTGTGCTGCTCAGAATTCCATAAGGAAATTCTATACTCTCTATTTTGCATTTGGATGCATGCAATATGCAACCACACAATTTTTTGGATATAAAGTTCAGAATTTTATATCATATCTAAATGAGTGTTGTTGCTGTATAAAAACCGTGTGGATTGTGATTGACAGAAAAGTGTCTTCATATATTTTTTCTAAAAAATCATTAAAATAAGATTAACAAAGATATTAACTTCCTGTTGTTGTTTTTTTTATTCAATAAATAAAATATTATTTTCAAATAAAGAGAGCACTAATTGGCATGCAATCAGTTCATAGTGTAATTCATTTGTCTTAATATGTTTTCACGAAAAAAATTTGAGTCTGTAACCTAAATACATTTCGGATTATGTACAACCGAAATCCATCTTCAAGATCGATACATAATTATGTCAGTCTCTATAGAATAATTGTGTCCAGTTGTAGATGGTCATTTAATTGTTTAATATCGTCCGTCTTCGAATTATGATAGAATCAATTGGCTTACATGAATGCATCGAATACATGACACTAATTTAATTTTGTAATCTATAGCATGTCTTGCAAGAGGAGAGGCATCGGACAGTTTGCTGCTAGGTGTTGACATAAATAGTTATTTCTGTCTTGTGACTTTGGTATCATGTCAAGGGATTCGTTTGAGCTCAAAGTTGTATTTTAGTAACTACAAGACGTCAACGAAGAATTTTAAGATTATTTAATTTATGGTTCAACAACTTTTATTTTAATATGAATTTTTAAATGTTTGCTGAAATGCCACTTAGAATTTGAAGTTGGTTTAAACAAGAAAAGCAGCGCAAAAATAAGTCGGGGGGAAGAACCTAAAAACAAATACTGGTTACCCGTCACTTTTCCACGGCAGCTTCTAAAACTTTATTTGCAGTTATGAATTTTTTATGAGAATTCTTGTCCTTTTATGTCATATTTAAAATTTCAAAAAATGCACGCATTTATTCACAGAAATCTGAAGAAATAACTTTACCGAGAGTTATAAAATTTCAGACTCAAAATATTAAAAACTTCATTTTCTTAAAAGCTTTTCTAGAGCAACCCATTTTTATTTCTGCCTCTCATCATCTAGAAGACAAGTAAAGTTAATAAAGAACTAAGTGAGTTAACTGTCAATAATACTTTAACGTACAGAACAAATTTCATTACAACCATTAAGGATCGATCTGTGACGTTGACACTTGAAACAATCCAATTAGAAATGTCAAGAACAGAACGATTAAATTTTTTGTTAAATTGAGCAGAGATTTTATGAAACTGCCAATTATTGGAACATATGTGAAGGAATAGGAGCATTTGTAAAAAAATCTTTTTTTCGCCGCTTTCGAGAAGTTATAAAAAGTTTTAAAGAAGCAGAAATATTAATTTATATCAAATTGTGCTAAAAGATAATAAACATTTGTACGCAAAATATAATTAGGATGTGATATTGGATAAACAACTTAGTTACTTTGAGATAAATAGTTGCTGAATCCATCTAAACATGCAAAATTTTTTGTTTGATTATATTGATATTTTATGAATTATCCGAAGAAACAGTCATAAATTTTTATTTAATGAAACATTTTCTTTATATTTTAAATATTAATTTATGCGCTTTAAATTAATACTTAATTTTTTACTGTAAAATATTTTTTTCATGTGAGAGCATGATGTTGTTTTGGTTTGAGATTTTAGAAGCCACAAGAAGGGCGGACAGAAAATTGGTGATTTATCATTTTTGAGGCATCAATTTTTCGCCTTTAGGGTTATTAGAAAATGATAAAGAAGGTTGTAACAATTGGCGTCTTATCACCAACAAAAAGTTACATGTACCCGATTCTCTTGCCTGGCCAATAAGGGGCAGGGTCATAAGAAGTTATCGCTCGAAGAATATATATATACATATATATATATTCAATTTTTCAAGCTGGTACAAAAAGTTCTGAACAATTTTGGGGTGGGGAAGTCATACCACTGACTCTCCGACCCGCCCGAAGGCACACGGATAAAGAATACTGAATGACCGGACCGCCGCAATAGCAACATTGGCGGGAACTGTGGTTGAGTCGTAAGAACCATCACCGACCACGGTACAACCCTTCCCGAAAGCAGTACGTCCCGTCATCGATATAGGAGGGACCAGGTCCCCCACTTCTTTCTGTACCCACCAGGTTGGCGAGATCCAACCACCATACCGGAAGCATCTCATCCTCATTTCGAAGTGCCCCCGGGGGGTTGAGATGGGGGGGGGGGACCATAGCTTTTTCTGAAAGATAACAATTGCCCAATACGGTAGTCACACAATCATTCCAAATCAATTTAAACTGGGTTTTCTCAAAAAAAAAAAAAAAAAAAAAAAAATCTGGCCACGAAATAAAGTCTTGGAGCTCAAACAATTTTCCGATGAAAAAAGACCATGTTTTTCTAAATATCGACTCATATGTAATCTGATAGTCACGTGATTGTTTCAAAACGGTTTAAACTTGTTAATGACTTCAAAAATAATAATGTTCTCACATAATAACTCTTGATTTTTTTTTAAATATTTTTATTCTAATCTTCATGCATTTATCACCCTGCCTGAGATCGCTACAAACTGACAGTTGAAGTACAGGTTGATAAATTGATAGTTTGATGATATTTTGTCTGAAAGATTTGTATAAACACTACAGAAGCGAAAAGGAAATTGGTGGAAATTCATGGTTAAAATACAAAGAGTGCACTAAAAATTGTTTGCAACTTATTAACTATAATATTTTGAATATTGTTCTAAATTTGCTTAAATACTGCATTTGTTTTTTTTTCTATTATTATAATTACTTTAAGGACACTTTATCCAATTTGCGCTGTGTATCACGCCTTATTTTATAAGTATATTCATTTTCCTTTTCTTAAATTGGTTTCCTACCTGTTTTATGAAAATTATTTCCTTTGTAAATTAAGTAACCCAGGAAAGAACGAGAAGGAAAAAAAATTAATGTTTTGTTACGCATTTTTTAATTATTTTTAATGCAGCTTTAAATTAAAATGACATATATATAGCAAAATGAAATTGTTAATACGGAATGAATTTGTCGCAAATGATAATCTTGGTGTTAAGAAATATTCAAATGACAGCTGACTTTTTTCAAAAAGTATTTGAAACATTATAGAAAAAAAAACTGCTTATAATTTTTATAGCATTTCAAAATTACGCGTGTAAGAAAGTTATATTAAATTATCCTGTTCGACACAGTTATCTTTATATTATTAAAAAATTAATAAATTAATAATTTTTAAACCTCAATATTCTGTCTAATAAATTACCATAACAAATCCTTCGAATATCTGTATTGCAATCTGAATTATGTTCGAATACCTTTTCCGCGAAACTGTTCGTAGTTTAAATATATGGCTGTCATTTGAAGCTTTTCATCTCTCTCTATTCAAAAGTGCGAAACTAACGTTTTCTAAGTTCTAGATAATTGTGCTTCAATAAATCTTCCACGATTTAATCAAAGGCCTGTTGGACGGAATCCTGTTGAGCTGGGATTTCGAATGAATGCTTTACTAAACTTTTCGAATCTCTTTGCAAGAGAGATTTATATTTGCTTTGAGAAGAATTTGAAATTCTATTTAAATTTTGTCTTCCTGACATTCCAGTAGATGTTGACTTTCGTTTCTCACATGATGCAATGAACCATTAAAATTCTCTTACTGACTATCTATATGAAGTATTTTTAAGAGAAACTTTTGAGGTATTGAATATTATAAATTAATTTATGTTCAGACAGATGTTATATTTATTTAATGTTTGAAGTATTTATTGAAAATAAATTGGATTTTAAGGGAAAGTTATGTTTTGAAAAATGAAACACATTTTCAGAAATTGTATTCATTTTAATCACATTTCTTCACTCTTTAAAATATCTTTGACCAAATCTGAACAATGTCTATAAACTAATCACTAAATTTATAGATATTTAATTGTGGAATTCCTTTTAGATTAAAAGTATGTGTAAACAATTTTCATCAATGCATGCAGTAGTTTCAGAGAATTCAATTGCCGCAAGCGGCAAAAATGGAAAACTTTATTTTATTTTCATTTATTTAATGTCACTATTTAAAGAAAAGCAGAGTGGTAGATGAATTAAATTTTTCAACTCGATGGTTTTTAACCTTTGCCCATTGTTAATAACAGAAAGAAGTGGTATTACAAATACAGGCCCTAATGCATTGGAAATCTGCCATGTACTCTTACTTTCTCGTATACGTACCTCATGGCCAACAGTGCCTAATACATGGGAATCAGCCATATATTTTTACTTTCTCGTGTGCATAGTATAGAGAAAGCATAGTAATAGTCAAAAAATTCGAACTCGAGATCTTGATGAATCTACACATTTTATGCCTCCCGGAGTTCGAAAAACACCTTTTTAGAAAATGTCTGTCTGTCTCTCTGCGACAAAGATAACTCAAAAACGCTTTGGGCTAGACGTGTAAAAATTGGTTTATGGTCCTTACACCAAATTTGCCTATTTCTGTCAAATTTAGAGTAAAATCTGTTCAGAGAAAGTCCGTCTGTTCGAATTTGATGTAAGACGATAACTACAAAACAAAGAAAGCTAGATAAATAAAACACAGATTTAACATCTATAATGCAGACATTTGTCATATTTTGAGCCAAATCTAACTATGGGCTGATTGTCTGTCAGTCTGTACTTTTAGAAACATGTTAACGCGATAACTCAAAAACGGAAATACTTAAATATATCAAATCTAGTATGGGATTTTGTGACTACAAGTGTAGATTCGTGTCAAATTTTTATTTCAAACGGTTGGGGAAAAAATGTATCTAAAACACAAATTCGATTTTCGGACACCATTAGCAGCATGCCAGGGATTAATTGCCAAATAACTCGCCAAGGATGACATGACAGATTCAATAAAAATGCTAAGATTGCATGCCAAAGGTTAATATTTCGTAACTATTGTACGCCAGTGTCATGCAAGATGTTTTATGGGATGACAAATTCGTTAGAGAGTATGCGAGAAAATTTTGGACTAGAACACTCTCACTGGCTTATATTATGAAAGTTTATATTGGTTACTGTTTAGAATAAATAAATAAAAGGAAGTGAAAGGATTCTTGAAATATCAAATTTTACACGACGTTTTCTCATCGGCATCTTCTATATCATAAGAATTATTCGCCTAATGCGTAAGAAATATGGATGATTAGTATAGCAATGCAAAAGGAGTGCTATGATTTTGTCCAACTAGTTTAATGATATTCTTGTTGGAGTGTGCTAAAAACTTTTCATGTTGAAAACAATTTCTTGTAAAAAAAATATTCTAAAGTTAGTAAATAAAATCCAATACGAAGATTACTATTAATACTTACTTTATATTTTTATACTTTATATTACTATTAATACTTACTTTATATTTTTACTCTTTATTAGCAACTAATATATGGATATCTTATTTATATGTAATAATAAACTATATACAAACGTTTTAAAGAATAAAGGATCTATTATGATCAAAGATTTTATTTTTTCTAAAAGACGTTTTGAACTGGCAATGCAAGTTGTTAAGCCTTTTATCGAGACTAAAAAGCACTAAAGAAATTGATTCTCTTTTTTCGCCACTCTAAAAGATAAAAAATAATTGAAAGCAGAGAGCTGAAAATCCCTCTTGATCCCTTTTATTACTGTCATTTCTCCCCTTCGTATCTTTCGGAAGTAGGAAGTTTTCAACTACTTTTATTATTAAATGCAATCTAAAACTTCAAACTCTATTGTTGCAATGTAACATATATGAAAGAATTTTATGGTATGAATTGTAAATGAAAATCTGGAATCGTGGATAAAAGGAAAAGAAAGCCTGCTTTTTAGTGTGTTCAGAAGAGTGATACTTTAATTCTTTAATTTTTCTTTCTGCTGTGAATTATTTAGAATATTCAATCACTGAATGAGGCTTTAAAAATACGGTAAGGAATCTTAGCCCCTAAGCATAAAGATTTGAGGCTGTTTAACTTCAAGTAGGGGAGAAAACTAACTTCGAGGGGAAAAAAATATTATGCTGAGGGATGATGATTGAAAAGGGCGAGTTTGATTCTTATCAGTAAGAAATGGGGGGTTATGAAGATGTTGCAAGCAACTTTCCTCAGACTATGCAAGGTTGATTTTTCAATAAATTTGTATATTTTGATAGATAATGTTGAAGGGATCAGAATAAAAGTCCTTTATTCCTAAGTCCAAGAGATGGATAGAATTTAAGGTTGTTATCAGAGTAAAAAAGATCTGAAGATCACTCATTTCACTAAATCAGGATTTTCTTTGGAAATCAATGTCGATTTGAGATTTTCGGGAATCAGATAAAAACTATGCTATTACCACTTACTCAGTTTAAGAGCTTTTCTAAGTCTTAGGTATTTATTTCCTTCTTGAATCTCATAATGTTCACTCATTTCTGTTTTTATAAAGGTTAATTCCTAGACTTTCCTGGACAAATTTTTGGGATAGAATGATTATAAAGTACTCTAAATTGACGATATTAAACAATTATGGTAGGTTGTTTTCAATATTGTATGAAAAGGAATATAGATGCGATGGTAAGCTCTAATTTCATATCATAATAAATACATTCTCATCAGCTCATTATTGTAATCAGAAGCCAAAACAGGTGCTCCCAATTACCCCAGGGACTACGGGATAATTGGGAACATACCGGGGTAAATATGAATGTCGCTGTAACTAAGACTGGCGAATTAATAAGTTAATATGGAAAAAATCATTGTTTAATGAGCCCTCTTTAACATGATTATGCACATATAACTCATAGGCCTGTTTTCAATCTCATAAGATCATTCCAAATCGAAGAAAATGACAAAATCCACAGAATTCATCCCAATTACTTTAACTAATCCTAATTCTGTATTAAATGAATCACTGATTTTTTTTACGCTTAATATTTGGGAGGGGATGGTATTTCAAAAATTTCGATTTCTCTTCTGTATAAAGAAATGTATTCATCGTCTCAATAAAAAGGAATTTCTAAGAGAAATCTACAAGCGATCTTTATTTTCGATGTGTTAGTTGGTGATAGTAAGATATAAATTGTTTAAAAAGGTAGATGCAGATTTATTTATTTATTCAATTACATTCTTTATTTGAGATATCATCATTTATACAATTCGTCAATCTCACATTTCTCGAGAATTTTCACTTTTTGTTAATTATTTATGTAATCATCAATTAATAACTAACATTTATGTAACTAGCAATTTTGAGGCTTTGGAGCGGATAGTTTCGAGTATTAAAAAAAATATTTATCACGGAAAAAATTCGAAAATCAATAAGAAATATTTCCATCTCTTTAATCCAAAATATTAAATTCCCAATTATTTCCTTATCTTTTCTTTCTACGCCAGCAGATATCTCCGAAAAATATCTCTCATCATCAATTTTCTACGCATGATACACCTATGCTTTAATTAAAATTCGCTGAACCACGACTGAACGAGCTTTAAAAGAGTAGTTGAGACTTGAAACTCTTATGAGGGGGAGAAAACCTGAACCGGAAGGAATTGATCTCTTAAAACAACTTTGCGGCCACCAAGTACGAAGTGGGTTCTTTCTTTTTTCCGCCGAACAGTAATAAAGTGACGCAGGAAAGTGCTTCTTGAGGTTCCCTTAATGAGCTGAAGATGAAATTCAATTGCTCGGAAGTTCTTTCTCCCAGCTGCTGCCGCAACCCTTCAGTGACCTTCAAAACCTTAACGGTAAAGATGACACTTCACCAGAAAAGTGCGGGGAAAACTGACGAAAGATAACTGCATACTTGTTGAATTGAAGGAACTGTATCCGCCCTAGGCTGTTTTCATTCAAATTCAAAAAGAATGCAGTCTGTCTACCTTGTTACGGATAATGGCACTTTCACCAGAGCAAAAGAAAACAAGAGACGGTTAAATATCTCTTCAGATTAGGGTAATTTTAGTAATCATAAGCTAAATTTAAATTCTAAAAATTATTACTAATATTTACCTAATTGTTCAGTTTTCTCTATTAATTAGTTAACTGATATCTTCTGTTAAGGAAATGTGTTGTATCGGAAATGTGAACTAAGGATATTTTAGAAACTCATTTAATTGTTGTATATAACTTTGAATACCTTAATTTTAAAATGTAGATCCAAGAAATATTCTTTCTGTTACACTTTTCAGAGTCAAAATTGATCCATTTTTTTTTTTAATTACGACTTTCTTATATAAGTGAACTAGTTCGACAATCATCATAAACACGTTGAAAAAGTTGAATAAACAAATGATTAATATTGTATTTCCTTTAACAGAGAATTTCATTTCCGGTTTGATATAATTTGGTTGTCATCAATCCGCACTCTCTTTTTATGTTTAGATATATAAAAAGTGTGCTTGCGTTTTCATGTCACATGTTGAAAACTAGTCATCAATGGATTGTATAGATCCATTCACGACTAAGCCATGGCCATGTGCGAGTGGTATATTTCGTCCCATGCAAATCAGATATTAGTCCATGTCCATGTGTGTGTGTGTGTGTGTGTGTGTGTGTGTGTGTGTGTGTGTGTGTGTGTGTGTGTGTGTGTGTGTGTGTGTGTGTGTGTGTGTGTGTGTGCATGCGGGCGTTTGTATGTGTGCCACGTATAGCTCTTAGAAAGTTCGAATATGCATCTCTGCGCGATGCTTTTTAAATTTCAATTAGAAATTAAATTAATTCGTTTTTGTACATTTGCATATTTCCGCGATAAATTCTGAAAATATTATTACACACAAAAATAAATTTCATACAATTTTAAAATTTTAAAAATTGTCTCTTTAATGATAACAATTTAATTGTCAAATAAATTTTTCCTGTATTTTTTGCATTTAAAAAAAAATATTTTCCGCCTAATTTTCAACAATTACATAGTTGTTCTGAAGTTCAAATCGTTTTCATTGCTTTGTCAAATATTCTATCGCTTGATTTTCTTCCATTGTTGAAAGCTAAAAAGGAATTATCCCGTTTAATATCTGAGGAGATAACAAGATGAAAGGAAAAGTGAATAAATACCGGGAAATATAAAAGATAGACTAACAGCACATTTATGTTTGTATAATGCTTTGATGGCATAAGATAATCTCCTTTAGAAAAGCTCATGTGCAAAATGAACAGAATATAAGACAGTTAAAACAACACGGCTTTCATGCCTGACAGTTTGGCGGAATCATGGACATGAATGGTATTGAAACAATTTAATTGAAATTAAATATAACCAATATTCTCGGTGCTAGCTGATAGCCAAAGGGGACCAGTGAATGATATTAAAATTAGTTGATGAATGATATTCTCAACAGAAAAAGTATCTTGAAATTTTAAGGCACGCAATATAAATGCCAATTCAAGCTGATTTCTATTTCTGAATTAATATTTTAAAAAAGATAAATGTTTTGAGAGTAAATTGATTCTAATAGTACAAAATTCCGTAAAATGTGTCGTAACTGGAATCGTAATTTTATGAAGGATACTTGGTGGAGGATAGGAAAATATGCATAGCATAATCGTGGCATGCTCATATAGTAACTACGATATAAATAAGACTTAAAATCTCTTTCGTGATAAATACCGCGCTCAATAATAAAAAAAAATGAAAGTTAAAATCAGCAGGGTATTCTAATTCATTTGAGAAGATATTTTTCACTTAATCGCATTGATATATATATTTGTACTGCTTGGATTTTTATTTTTTATATTAATCTTCGATTATTCAACATTGAGTTAATAAAATAATTTGCTTTTGGCAGTTTACATAAAGTATATAATTTTTTTTCTATTATTATAAGTACAAAATTTGTAGTTCCATATTAATTTGGATTCTTTATTATTTATAAAGCTCTATATGACTATGGCTGAACAATAAAAATAATATGAGTTGTAAGGTTAATATAAAAAAAATACTTTAAACGAAATAATTTTTTTCATTTATTTGTTTTATTTGCAAAAAAATGTCATTGAATTGTGGAGAATGAATATTGAAATGTCAGAAAGAAATGTTATTGAATTGATTTTCAAAGCAGAAAGGGCACATCTGGCTATGTTGTACCACGGATACATTTAAAAGGGGAAAATTATATCTGATTTAAAAAATCAGATGGAATATGACGACTGTATTCTTAATTCCAATAAAAATGTTAACAAAAAGTTTATGATACAAGTTTTGATAAGTTTTATTTAAAAATATAGCTGATTTAATAAGATTAATAAAGTTTTTTTTTCGGTTACAGTTTAACAATTGACATTTACTTTGATTTTTTCACGATTATTGAAAAAAAGGACTTATCCATTTAAATCATCTTAAATTAGTATAGCCTATCTTAATTAATAAAACTTCTCAAGAAATTATATTATTTGTCTGAAAAACAGAGTTCAGATTTTCATATAGTCATAGAAATTAAACAGGCGAAAAAATTATCAATTTATAATTATATACCTGCCTCAAGATGTCTTACGATATTTTGAAATAAGGGTATTATAGTTAATAATCATATTATTCAAGAATCTTATTACAACAAGCTATTTTATTCTAAACCAAGACTTCTTAGATAATTAATGATGAATTTCAATATTGCTCATAAAATGAAATAAATTGGTGGTTAAATTTATACTCTGAAAAATACTGGGATGCTGCAGTTTCTAAATGCTTATTCACTGTATCCCTATATGCTATATATCCCCTGCTTATGTATAATTTATAAGCAAAAGTTTTCTGTGTATTTTAATTACTGTTTTTTGAAGCTCAAATATTTGATTGGTTGTCCTCAATTAAATGCTTAAAAACATTCTTTGATTAAAGATTTCGGTGCATTTTCTTTGTCATTGCGATCGAGTTGAGATTAATGCTTTGATCATTACTGAATGTTTCTTCATTAAACAGCGAAATATTCAAACACGTTTTTATGTTCGTCGGAAACGAGATTTGAATAGTAATTCCTGAATTAATTAAACTGCTTTTATTTTCATTATTTACTGGCTTCGGTAATATTTTAAAATTCATAAAAATTGAGAGACATATTCAAATTATTTTGAATAATGCAAATGCTCATGATTTCCTAAGAATTTCTTTCTAACGCGTTCTTTTTTTTTATTTCGATAGATACTGCTCAAAACATTTTTCAGCATAAATAGTCCTGTTAATTAAAACTGATCCTAAGTGATTAAATCTTAACTAAATTTTGAATTTTAATCCATAAAATATTTCACTATGAAGAAATTCGAGGAGAATAAAAAAGGTGATAAATAATTTGTTCTACTGCTTTAACTTCAACTAGATTTATCCACACTGGAACATATTAAAATGGCCATACTCTCTATATAATAAAAGACAGGAAAGATAGTTCTTTGAGAATTAATTTTTAAAAAATTAATATCTAACAAATCATTTTTATATAAACTACTTATTATATAAAAAATTTGATTGGTTTGAATTATTCCTGACTGATACGTAAGAAATAATTCAAATTCGGTGCAATATTTCATTATAGTATAAATAATTAAATATCGATATCGTCCCTACTTTCCCGGGAATTTTTATGCTTTTATGCTTACTGCAAATATTGGAACTTAAAATTAATTTTTATCTAACTTTTTAAAAATTAATTGAGTTTAACTCTCTTATAATATGAACTTTTTACTAATAAGTAAATTCGGCACAATATGGGACATTTTATTAAAATTTTGGAATAATCCGGGATTGATAAATTTTGTGAATAATTTGGTTCAGAAGGAACTACGAATCACCATTTTGAAAACAAAAAAATGAATTAAAATAGAATATTTTTTTTAATTATCAATGTCTTCTTCAGAAGATATTGCTAATTTATTCTTAAGAAAATATGGAATCTTTTTTGATAACAAGAATTTTCAGACTACCGATCATAATTCTTGTTAACATAATCTATCATCTGAATGATGTTTCGTTTTAAAAAGAGCAATATAAAAAGCGATACAAACTGCAACAAATAAAACATTTTTTTTTTTTTTACTTTCAATTTCACTCTGATCTGATAACCTTTTAAGAATGCACGTATCAAATCAAAAAGCAGTAATCTTTGACAGGAAAGGTTCTTTAAATCTTCCTTCCACTCCGGTTCAGATTTAACCAATTTAATGTCTTTTGGTCCTTTGCCAAGATTTGTAGAGGCTGACTGGTGCCTGCAAGACCAGGTCTGCCAGTACGCTGTTAGGGAAGACATAAGAACTTATTTTATAACTTCTGGAAGTGATTGATATCGGACCTATTTCCCATAATGGAATCGGTACACACAAAGATCAAGAAAAGAGAACGATAACAAAGAATACTTTTGTTGCATCGGATTCAAAATTCAACAGCGCACCGACGGAAATGATACAATGAATTCATTATACGCCCTGAAAATGGCGAAATGATGTTTCATTTTCACCCTTTCCTTTATAAGGTTCCTTTCTCCGCGCCACAAACTGCCTGACAGACTACAACATATTACTTTTCTTATCGCCATAATTCATCTGGAATTCCGCTGTAAATGAAGTTAAAGCGAGGTTCTATTTCTTAATAACGGCGGTTTCTCTATTCTCAAGAGTTAAAGAGTTTTTTTTTCAGATGGAACCGCTTTGTGCGGGTAAAGTAAATATAAATAGTTTATGTTCGCTTAGAAAGAAATTACTGAGTTTATCGATTTTTCCCATATTAACATTGCTTCCGTTCTTCTAAGTCTTGGTATATGTTCTATGACACAATAAAATTAGTAGAGAAGTTATTAAACATTTTGTTGTTTTATATTTATCTCTAATATTTTTCTATAGCTTTCTTTGTGTAATTAAATTTTAAGAATTCTTAAATATTCTTATTTCCTGCATTGTACCGGAAAAGGCAAATATAAATAATTTATCTTCGCTTTTAAGAAAGACTTGTTCAGTTCATTTACTTGGCGAGTGTTATCAGAAATCTGTTCTTACAAGTCCTGGTGAACGTTCTATGGCCCAATAATTAATGGAGAGGTTATGTAACATTTGTTCATTCTTATTCGTTTATCTCTAATTCTAATTAACTTTCTTTATTTGATTAAATCTTAGAAACTGCTTCCTAGTTTTATTTTCCGCATTTTGTTGGAGAAAAGATAAACAGTTTATGTTCGTTTTTGGAAAGAGATGTTAAATTATAAACTTAGGCCATATCATTTCCATTCTTAAATGTGTAGCCGAATTTCTTTGGCATAATAAATTAGCATAGAAATTATTAATCGTGTTTGATATTTCTTATTTGTGTATCTCTAAGCATTCCATCGATTTCATGGATTTAATTAAATCTTTAAAACTATTGAATTGTCTTACTTAAAGATTCGTGCGAAAGAATAGGAAATGTTTTGCATGCTAATTCAAGAGTTCATCTCATTTTCTTTCTTTTTTGTTTTCTCGTAAACGAAATAAATAAAAATATAATATTGCAATCTTCAAAAAATTTCAATTCCATGACGAATTTCCGCATTTCAAGCTTCTCTGAATTCTAAAAACACATTTTTGAAATTATTTCTGTCTATTTGTGGACACCATAACTCAAAAATAACTGACGCATGAAATTTGGTATATGGCATTTACATCAAATTTGTATATTTCTTTCAAATGTTGAAGGAAATCCATTCAGAGGAAGACTGTCAGTCCGGCTGTCCAAATATAGCATAACAGCAAAACTAAGACAGCTAGAAGGGTAAAATTCGGTACGCGGATTTAACATTTCAAATGTAGATCTGCATCAAATTTGGAACAAAATTCATCAATTATTTAATCATCTGATGGTGTGTGCTTTCACAAACATGTAAATGTGATAATTCAAAAGTACAGTGCTTTAAATTAATGAAATTTGGCAGCTACAGTTGTATTTCTGTGTCAAATTTTAGTTTCAATCAATCGGAATTAGAAACACTGAAGATATTCAAGAAAAAACTTGCATATTTATCCTACCAATAAATCGACCAGAAAACGCCGAATGGCGTGCGCTAATAGGCTCATCCATAACTATTGTTCGTCAATGGCATGAAATTAATAATTCACAAGTACATTTATTTATTAGAGAATATACTAAAAAAACGGAGAGGCCCTTCCTCCTTATTCAATAAAACCTTTTACGAATTTTAAATTCTTTTTATATTGACGTTTCTTTTTAACTTTGCATTTCCCTTCTGTTGTTTTATATAATTGTTGTATCATCTTTAACTATTATTATTCTTAAGCCTTTTTAGCAGGTTTTTCTCCAAAAATATTATTTTTAATTAATTTCAATTTGAGATATTTTTATTTTTTTTCATTGCTATATTTGTAAATATTTAATTTAGAAAAATGGCACTCATGTTTTTACTTGAGTGATTGCTTATTTAATATTTCATATCAGCTCAATTTTTAGCTAATCAGATACACCGCTTATGAATGAATTCAAATATTTTTATAAAGAAACAAACTGTTATTTGTTATATATATATATGTATATAGATAGAGATAGATAGAAACATATATATATATATATATATATATATATATATATATATATATATATATATATATATATATATATATATATACAGTGGCTCCCAAAATTGAGTATACACTATACTCTTTCTTCTTTAATTTTATTCTTTTTGACCTTAACATCCCTATTTATGGCTAATATTTATAAGAACGACAAAATATACATTAACAAAAGTATTAGCCTAAAAAACAAAACGGAGGAATCAATAATATTTTTAATACAGTAATTTTTATGTCAAAGTTGCAAATTCCAAAGTCACAAAATTGAGTATACATCTAGCAAAATCTGTCAACAAAGAGAGAAAAAGATAAATTAATATTTTGTTGCATATCTATTTGCATTTAGAACAGCTTGTAAATGGTGTGGCATTGAGTTGACAAGAGTTTGAGTTTTTTCGCCGGATATTTTCGACCATTCTTCTTGTAATACTCTTTTTAAGTGTTCCTTGCCCCTAATATCGTGTTTTTGAACTGATTTTCCTAATTATGCCCACAAACTTTCAATCACATTGAGATCTGGAGATTGAGGTGGGGTATGCAATTGCATTTTACAATTATACAACAACCATAACTTAACTATTTTAACTGTATGCTTTGGGTCATTATTTTGTTGAAACAGAAAACTTGACCCTAAACCCAAATTCTGGGCACTTGGTTTAAAATTGTTCTTCAATATATCCAAATATTTAATTTTGTCCATCATTCCATCAATGAAAACTAAATTTCCCACTCCTTTTGCAGACATACAGCCCCATACAAGAAGTGAACTACCTCCATGCTTGACAGAAGGATTGGTGTTTTTAGGAAAAAGTTCAGAATTGGGCTTTCTCCAAACATAACATCGACCATCACTACCAAAAATATTGAACTTACTTTTGTCACTGAATATTACTTCATTCCAAAAGTCAGGGGGCTTTGAAATATGACTTTTAGCAAATGAAATTCTTTTCTCTCGATTTACTTTGGAAATGAATGGTTTTGTTCTGGTTACGCGACCATTATAATTTGCTTTTTGGATTACTCTTCGAATTGTTTTTGCAGAAACACACTTTCCAATTGTTCTTGAAGTAGATGTAGCAATTTTTGTAGCACTCACCTTAGGATTGTTTGTTACCTTTCGAATAACTCTTTTCTTTTTCACTCAGGATTTCTTTTCTTCCTTTTCCAAGTTTATTAGTAATTTGTCCATACATTTTATACTTCTGGATAATTTTTTGAACGCATCCGTGACTGCGTTGAATTTTCCTTGCAATTTCTCGTAGATATGTACCATCTTCAGACAATCGAATAACAAGTTTCCAAATTTCAACATTTGTTTCATTTCTGGAGCTCATTATGAAAACCAAAAAGTTTGTTTTCGCTTGGAAATCAATGACTGCCAATTAAAGTAACAAAACTATTTTACTTATTCACTTGAAAAAAAATGGTAGTCAAGCCGCATATTTTATAAGGTGTATACTCAATTTTGTGACTTTGGAATTTGCAACTTTGACATAAAAATTACTGTAATAAAAATATTATTGATTCCTCCGTTTTGTTTTTTAGCCTAATACATTTGTTAATGTATATTTTATCGTTCTTATAAATATCAGCCATAAATAGGGATTTTAAGGTCAAAAAGAATAAAATTAAAGAAGAAAGAGTATAGTGTATACTCAAATTTGTGACTTTGGAATTTGCAACTTTGACATAAAAATTACTGTAATAAAAATATTATTGATTCCTCCGTTTTGTTTTTTAGCCTAATACATTTGTTAATGTATATTTTGTCGTTCTTATAAATATCAGCCATAAATAGGGATTTTAAGGTCAAAAAGAATAAAATTAAAGAAGAAAGAGTATAGTGTATACTCAATTTTGTGACTTTGGAATTTGCAACTTTGACATAAAAATTACTGTAATAAAAATATTATTGATTCCACCGTTTTGTTTTTTAGCCTAATACATTTGTTAATGTATATTTTGTCGTTCTTATAAATATCAGCCATAAATAGGGATTTTAAGGTCAAAAAGAATAAAATTAAAGAAGAAAGAGTATAGTGTATACTCAATTTTGTGACTTTGGAATTTGCAACTTTGACATAAAAATTACTGTAATAAAAATATTATTGATTCCTCCGTTTTGTTTTTTAGCCTAATACATTTGTTAATGTATATTTTGTCGTTCTTATAAATATCAGCCATAAATAGGGATTTTAAGGTCAAAAAGAATAAAATTAAAGAAGAAAGAGTATAGTGTATACTCAATTTTGTGACTTTGGAATTTGCAACTTTGACATAAAAATTACTGTAATAAAAATATTATTGATTCCTCCGTTTTGTTTTTTAGCCTAATACATTTGTTAATGTATATTTTGTCGTTCTTATAAATATCAGCCATAAATAGGGATTTTAAGGTCAAAAAGAATAAAATTAAAGAAGAAAGAGTATAGTGTATACTCAATTTTGTGACTTTGGAATTTGCAACTTTGACATAAAAATTACTGTAATAAAAATATTATTGATTCCTCCGTTTTGTTTTTTAGCCTAATACATTTGTTAATGTATATTTTGTCGTTCTTATAAATATCAGCCATAAATAGGGATTTTAAGGTCAAAAAGAATAAAATTAAAGAAGAAAGAGTATAGTGTATACTCAATTTTGTGACTTTGGAATTTGCAACTTTGACATAAAAATTACTGTAATAAAAATATTATTGATTCCTCCGTTTTGTTTTTTAGCCTAATACATTTGTTAATGTATATTTTGTCGTTCTTATAAATATCAGCCATAAATAGGGATTTTAAGGTCAAAAAGAATAAAATTAAAGAAGAAAGAGTATAGTGTATACTCAATTTTGTGACTTTGGAATTTGCAACTTTGACATAAAAATTACTGTAATAAAAATATTATTGATTCCTCCGTTTTTTTTTTAGCCTAATACATTTGTTAATGTATATTTTGTCGTTCTTATAAATATCAGCCATAAATAGGGATTTTAAGGTCAAAAAGAATAAAATTAAAGAAGAAAGAGTATAGTGTATACTCAATTTTGTGACTTTGGAATTTGCAACTTTGACATAAAAATTACTGTAATAAAAATATTATTGATTCCTCCGTTTTGTTTTTTAGCCTAATACATTTTTTAATGTATATTTTGTCGTTCTTATAAATATCAGCCATAAATAGGGATTTTAAGGTCAAAAAGAATAAAATTAAAGAAGAAAGAGTATAGTGTATACTCAATTTTGTGACTTTGGAATTTGCAACTTTGACATAAAAATTACTGTAATAAAAATATTATTGATTCCTCCGTTTTGTTTTTTAGCCTAATACATTTGTTAATGTATATTTTGTCGTTCTTATAAATATCAGCCATAAATAGGGATTTTAAGGTCAAAAAGAATAAAATTAAAGAAGAAAGAGTATAGTGTATACTCAATTTTGTGACTTTGGAATTTGCAACTTTGACATAAAAATTACTGTAATAAAAATATTATTGATTCCTCCGTTTTGTTTTTTAGCCTAATACATTTGTTAATGTATATTTTGTCGTTCTTATAAATATCAGCCATAAATAGGGATTTTAAGGTCAAAAAGAATAAAATTAAAGAAGAAAGAGTATAGTGTATACTCAATTTTGTGACTTTGGAATTTGCAACTTTGACATAAAAATTACTGTAATAAAAATATTATTGATTCCTCCGTTTTGTTTTTTAGCCTAATACATTTGTTAATGTATATTTTGTCGTTCTTATAAATATCAGCCATAAATAGGGATTTTAAGGTCAAAAAGAATAAAATTAAAGAAGAAAGAGTATAGTGTATACTCAATTTTGTGACTTTGGAATTTGCAACTTTGACATAAAAATTACTGTAATAAAAATATTATTGATTCCTCCGTTTTGTTTTTTAGCCTAATACATTTGTTAATGTATATTTTGTCATTCTTATAAATATCAGCCATAAATAGGGATTTTAAGGTCAAAAAGAATAAAATTAAAGAAGAAAGAGTATAGTGTATACTCAATTTTGTGACTTTGGAATTTGCAACTTTGACATAAAAATTACTGTAATAAAAATATTATTGATTCCTCCGTTTTGTTTTTTAGCCTAATACATTTGTTAATGTATATTTTGTCATTCTTATAAATATCAGCCATAAATAGGGATTTTAAGGTCAAAAAGAATAAAATTAAAGAAGAAAGAGTATAGTGTATACTCAATTTTGGGAGCCACTGTATATATATACCGTTACCGTTAAAATTTGATAAAAGTTATATGAATGACGAGAAAGGAGTAGGAGCAAAAATACGCCACGTTCAATACTATAATATTTCAGTAGGTACAATATATCACAATTTTATTATTTCTGCATTTCATACTTTCTCCCTCAGTAAATACACTCGTCTGTCTGAGATCAAAGGTAAGGCTCCAGTTTGTAAGAGTCTAACTGTATCAAAAACTGATGTTTTTATGATTTTTGCTTTCACTTCTATATTTTTTATTTAAATATACTCGCCTACATCTTAGTGCGCCAAAAATGGTCTGATTTTATTTTTACTCGTTCCTTTTCAACTCCAGTATAAAAATACATTTCAAATGTAATCATATTTAGAAAATGCGATATTAGATGTTTGATATAAATGCAAATACAGTGACAAATATAGCTTTATCGCCACTTGAGCGAGAACATTTTTCTATTATCTTCATGCTAAAAAGTCCAATTTTTTTATTCAGATTTAAATATTGATTTTCAGCTACTTTTAAAGCAATCATTGAAACATAATGCATCTCTTCAATTTTTCAAGCTTCTATTTTTTTAAGGGATAATCGATTCTACCGAAGATGCAGTGGCTAGTTGAAAGAATATTTTCTTAGCTGATGGATCGATTTTTTTTCGGGTTTTATTTATATGCTTCTTTTATAAATAATATTGCACTTAAATAAAGATATAAATTCAGATCTGAATGATTTTATATCAAAGTTTCTTTTTGAAAGCTTTAAAGCATTAAGCATATTTGTGCCAACTCGAAAATGCTAGGTTATAATTCAAACTTCATGGATGGCATAATTATTTACTCCTTTAATGTCATGCATCATGTAAGAGATAATATAAAGAAAGTAACTATTTTTTTATTACTTTCTCATTTACTAAGTATACGAAAAGACAGTATTGTAAGAAAAAAAAATGTAACATTTTGATACGTCTCCATGTCTCAGATCTCAGTGAGCAAGGAAAACAATTTTTGGAATTTTGTCTGCTTATGAACAACAGGATAGGGAATAAGAACACCGAAATAATGATTTTTTATTAAATTTTGGACTAAAGTCATTGATGGGAAGTATCCCCATTCTTGTTCCTAAGAGCACGATAACTCAAAAACCTAACTATTTAGATAAGTGAAATATGAAGTGTAATATTAAAAAGTGAGTTATAGATTTGCATTCAATTTTTTAATAGAATTTCTCAGCTAAGTGAATATCAATCGAATCATCTGTTTTTTCGTGAGTGAATCAAAACCGCAGCAACAGTAAATGAATTTTAATGCATAATCTTTGCAGCCAAATTATAGGCCTGTGTCCAATATTGGACTAAATCCATCAGTAGGTAGTCTGTCCGTATGTATGTCAATAAGATGAATCAAAAGACCACAACAAAGAGAAATCGAATTTCATATGAAATCTTGATCAAGAAATTGTTGATTTGTGTCAAATATTGGAACTAATCCATCAGTAGGTAGTCTGTCCTTATGTATGTCAATAAGATGAATCAAAAGACCACAACAAAGAGAAATCGAATTTCATATGAAATCTTGATCAAGAAATTGTTGATTTGTGTCAAATATTGGAACTAATCCATCAGTAGGTAGTCTGTCCTTATGTATGTCAATAAGATGAATCAAAAGACCACAACAAAGAGAAATCGAATTTCATATGAAATCTTGATCAAGAAATTGTTGATTTGTGTCAAATATTGGAACTAATCCATCAGTAGGTAGTCTGTCCTTATGTATGTCAATAAGATGAATCAAAAGACCACAACAAAGAGAAATCGAATTTCATATGAAATCTTGATCAAGAAATTGTTGATTTGTGTCAAATATTGGAACTAATCCATCAGTAGGTAGTCTGTCCTTATGTATGTCAATAAGATGAATCAAAAGACCACAACAAAGAGAAATCGAATTTCATATGAAATCTTGATCAAGAAATAGTTGATTTGTGTCAAATATTGGAACTAATCTACAATTTCGGCAAAGGTAAAAAATGCATAATTATAATATAAAGCTAAATGCCAAATGTATTATATTGTAATGATAGCAGGGAAAAATATTTTTGTTGGTTTAATCCAAAATGACATTTTTGTCTCATCTTAATTTTGTTGTTGCAATAAAGAGATCATAGTTAATCGACCCTAGTTAAACATAAAAAAAGCGATAATTTAATTGAAATGATATATTTTAATTAGTAAGTTAGTGCTTAAACGTAACTCTTCTGTATTTATATGTGATAAACTTTAATTTTGTTTTGATTAGTTTGGCGTGATTTTTGAGCATTTAAAATAAAAAAAAAATCATATAATTATCGACAAAGTGAGCTTATCATTGGGTATCATTTTTATGAACCCAATGATAACCTCAATTCATAAGCCTACCAATGCTTATAAAATTTTCCTCAACCCAAAAGTTTAAAAAAAAAGTTTTGAAATTGAATGAAGAAAAATTGTATTTAAGGCTTGATTGCAGAATCCATTAGAACTTTATTTATGAGGGAGTTGTTAAAAGTTTTGACTTATTTTGAAGTTACAGTAAAAGACTTTTAACAAAAGATTTCAGCTCCGAAACATTTTTTTTTTTCAATTTTACACGTGAACGTTATTTCACATATTCATCAACATCCTCATTTCTCTTATACTATAAATAAGCATACTTATCCTACTAAGAATCTCTTTCATATTTTTACAATTTATTTATAACTTTCCTTTTATAGAAGCACTTCTTTGAGAACTCTGTTTGCCTATGCTGATACACCTGTCATTTTAAAATAGTTGCAAAACAGTGCTACGGAAAATAAAGCACTGGATTATCGACCATTCCCATCATTTCCCACTTTAAGTGAAAGATAACCATTGAAGAATTATTTATAGCTTCACGGATCATTGTGGGTCTTGGTTTATTTTCCTATTCCAGAAGCTTCATTTCTTACTCGAAGAGTAAGTATTCCAAGCACTCGTGAATGAGGGAGCAACAGGCCATGATGAAACGTATTGAAACCTTTACTTGAAGGGATTCCTTCATAGAAACATGTTATTCAGAAAGCAAGAGGAGGGGGGGGGGATGTTAGAGCAGAAGCCATATAGATAGCACATTTTATAACAGTATTTGATAGACCTTATCGATCTGCGTGACTTTATCGATCATTTTGGTACCAAATTATTAGTTTCATAATCAAGAATGTGAGGTGTGTTTGAGGGCATTCATAATTTCCTATGTGAAATCATCATTTTCTATCCACAAGTAATATTGTACTTCTCTCTGATCTGTCCATTTTTTTTCTTTCAAATATACAACGAAGTCAACTTTCTTCTTTT
Source organism: Argiope bruennichi (assembly GCF_947563725.1). Lineage (NCBI taxonomy): Eukaryota > Metazoa > Arthropoda > Arachnida > Araneae > Araneidae > Argiope > Argiope bruennichi. The sequence continues at coordinate 112,616,682 of NC_079152.1, read as the reverse complement.
TTTCTTTCGTATGAGGTATTAAGATTTAGAGTGAACCATTCCATAATTTTTGAAAAACTGATCTGGTCATCATATTTAAAAAATATTGCAAGTTAAATTTTTGACAAGTTCTGTTTTCTATTTTAAAGGTTAAATAAAACTTATTTGGCCTAGCTTTAAAAGAAAACATGTTTTCTATTACAAAATGATAATTAGCTCGGTTCAAAAGAAAGAGAAGTTATTTGGTAAGTGTACCCCTGTACCTTAACTGTTCTTTTATGAAAATGTTCAAAATTGGTTAAAAAAATGGATAAAAGTGATAGAAAAACTATAACAAAAATTCTATAAAGAATTTTTAATACAACTTTCATATTTCATAAAGAAGTGCATTCATTAAGCTTTCTTCTCAGTATAAGTCATTAGTGAACCGAAAATGTATAATTAAAAAGTAAAATATACAAAATTACTGCCTGTTTATAGTATTGTGATACACTTAGAAATATGGCATTTATCCGTTGCACATTAATTTATTTCCTTGTTAACTATTTTCATACTAACAAACAGGCATAGTTAAAATAACAACATAAATATTTTAATAATAAATATTAGATTGTATTTTTAACATAACTGCACATATTTCATGCTATAAATTAACTCGAATTTTTGAAAAAAAAACACGCAATTAGTATGTAAAGAATTTTTTGTACAATATATAGAAAACCTCTTGTAAAAATAGGACCCAATAATTAATTAGCTTTAAAATGTCAAGACTTCTCACTAATTAGTTCATTAAGGTAAGAAATATAGTGCAATAATAAATCTCATTAAGTCAAAGGATGCGTGATGGCTGCAAACCCAAGCAGAAAATTTGCTGTCCTTGCTTTATTATCTTATGCGGCTTGCATTATTAATCTGTCTTTACCGTCACTTTTCGCTTAAAGAATTTTCAGCTGCCATTGTTGTTGTTGTTTTTGTTTGTTTTGTTTTAGCCTAAAAGTTTGAAAACCCACAAGATGAGATTTAGAGGTCGAAAAGACTTAATAAAAGGATCCGTCAGAAACATCAGTTGAAGAACAAAATAATCATATTTTAATTTTGATTCTAGTTTATTCGAGCGCATAGGGCGATTACTAAAAAAAATCGCCCTTAAGAAAGATTTGATAAATTTTAATTAATGTTATTCCACTTTCATTATCTATGTATTACCCTCCCCCCTTTTTTTGTCTATTGCCAGTATCACCTTTGTGCATTTGCAAATAGGTGTGTATCTAACAATACATGTAAAATGTATGTATCCGTTGGCATCATTTCACTTGACGTTATAGTTGTCTCAAAAACGTAACGGCGCATGTCATCTAATTTTTTAATCATTGTTTGACGCATTTTTTTATATATACCCTTTGTTTTCCTTCCATCTGGCAAGATGAACATTGAATGCCAATATTAATTCGGCTCCTGACGTGTGTCACATGGGGATGAGCTGATCCCATTACATTTACATTTAAAACTTATCAAGATGAATCTTTTAAAAAGTTGTTGGGTTATTGTATTTAATATACTCCAAAATTATTTGCTGTTGTTATTATTTATGGCACTTGTCATAGATAAGCCCGCTGACGAAGTCGGCGATTTTAAGCCAAATTCGTGCAGTAGCTCCTGGGGGTAAAGACTCCTAAGTACCCGAGGGCAGAAGTCTGATTTCTAGCTCATATGAAGAAGACACTCACATAATCGCTTGCACAACCCCTTTTTACAGGAAGGCTCTTTCACACACCTCACAGCTAGAAAACAGGGTAAAGAACAACCATGCCTGAACCAGGAACTCGAACCTCATATTTAAGCCGTCAGGTTATAATAAGAAAAATACATTTAATATACCATATCCTACATTTTCCGTCACATATACGCCTACAGTCCTGTTCAGTTAAAATTCCACTGCCGGTTTTCGTTACACATCCCCGTCTTGAAGTACATGATAAAGGTGATGAAGTGTCTGACAACAGCGATTTTGTAATTGAAAATGACTTTGTTCGTAAGAGATATGATCAGCACGAATTGAATAATTTAGCACTCTATTTCGGAGTATCAAAGTAGGCTTCTGAACTGCTCACATTGAAACTGCTTCAAAAATACTTGTTTGTAAAAAGAACGAAAATATCGTACTTTTGAACCATAAAAAGTGAATTCCTACAGAGAAATGATAGTGGTTTTGTATCTTGCCACTCTCATTTATTAAGGAAAGCATAGTATAAATGAATGATGACTTCTCTTCGGTAGCTCAGATAGGTGATTTAAGCATGTCTTTTTCTGAGCATGTCTGAATAAAAAACTGATATTTTTTATTTTTACTTTTTGTGAAAAATAAGGGAATATAATGAAATTCATTGAGCTGTTACAATATTTGCACACATTATTGGGTTGCGTATGCTAGCTTGGCACAAAATAACCCTGTTATCTTTGCATATGAGATAACAGAGCATGAGAGAAGGATTGGGTGGGAAATAACTGGCCCGAGGATCGACCCTCAATTCTGTTGAATCAAATTATATGATTGGAAATTATATGAAGCAGTTTATTAAAGCGCTTGCAAAGATGATTTCAACATGATGATTAAGACATTTTCTAGCCTATCTTTTGAAAAAATTAAGTTTAGTGTGTTTAATGGTCCTAAGAATCGGCAGTATATTAAAATTTAATAATATATGAGTCAATGTCAAAATTGGAAACGAAAGCTTGATTACCATTAAAGCCACTATTCAAAACTTCCTTGAAAATATAAAAGTAAATTAGGATGTCAAAGTTTTCCATAAGCTCTTGGATTCCAATAAAACACTTGACTGCGGTATGGTCATCAAAGTCCAATTTCTAAAAATATAACTTCAAAGATGTTCGAAAAATCTTGGTAGCAGTAGTGATGAAAAAAAGGATTCTATAAGGATAAAGGAATATAAGACAATTTGATTTGGGTGCCAAATGACATAGGATGTATATTGCTCCATCAAATTACCACTAAAGCTTTTATACGATAACCACTCTTTATGATAACATCCAGATTTTTTCTATTATAACGATTAATTTTGGGTTTAAATTTCTTTCTCAATTCGCAAAAATAAAAAAATATATAAGTCCACACAATGATGTATACTATTAAAAACTCTCTGTTCTGCCTCATGAGGTTAATAACTGAGTACAATTCGCGAATTAATTATTCACAAATGATTTAGTTATTTTTTACTCTTTGCTGCCGTTTGTATCTAAATGTATTTAGCGAATTATATGTGAGAAATACTGTTAGTAATTAAGAGAATAAGTGTGGTAATTAAGTTATCATTATTGCGGAAATCGATAAGCTGTTGATCTGACCCAGCAACTTAGGGATATATTTCTTAAATAATGCATTAACTTATTTTTCTTATACATTTGCAAGCTGTTTTTTTATAATATAATATAGGAATTTTCATTTTAATTTGATAGATAGTTTACGAAAGAATAAAAGGCACAAATATTAGGAAATTAGGTTTCTTATTGATAAAACAGATTCTGATTCTATGAAGAGGGCCCAAAATAGTTTTGCATACCCGAATTTTAAAGAAGATTGACGAAATTATAGATTATTTGAGATAGTTTAGTATAGATAATTTTGAATTTTCACTATTTATATGCAAAAAATATTAAAATGTTCAAAGAATTTGAAAAATTTTGTTCTAATTTTTTTTATTTGTAAATAGTTGGGCACATTTATATAAGGTCAAATATATTAATATGATGTTTTTAAAATAATCACAATTTTTTTAATTTTAGCAAGAAAAGCGATAATGATTAGCAGATCAACATTAGAAATTATATAGTATTTAATGATATTTAGGAATGAAATGTCACATATTACAAATGATGACTATCTTCACTTATGCAGTGAATTTCTACCGAATGGCTCCGAGCGAAGCTTGACGGATTTCATAATATCGTTATTTTAAAACCCTTTCCAATTTTTAGGAATACGCACCTTACCTGAATTACTACGTGTATCAGTTTTCATTTATGAACTCTTTGAACGGAAATAAGCATAACATAAAATTAAATTGGGAAATGGAGCAGAATTATTTCAATGAATTTTCAATCTGCAGCGAAACTCAGCTGAAACGAGATAATAGATACACCATTCCTCACAAAATAATTGTTAGCAAAGGTCTTCTCGCCGTTTGAAGTGACAACTCTTTGAACCGTATAACAGAATGTCCCCATTGTTCATAATGGATCGGATGTTTCAAAAACATCCGTTTTATCTGCTCGTTCTTATATAGAAATTGATCTGCTTATATAAATATGAATAAGATATGTTTATATAAATATGAACTGATGATATTATGATGCATATATTATGAACCGTGCTATAAATAAATATAATGTTGAAAGGCACTGAACAACAAGATCGTGTTAAGTATTCCTCTTTCTGTGATAGTAATAGATATTTCATGAATATTTTGAGAATGGTGAAAAAAATATTATCTTCTTAATCAGTACAGGAGACCAGAGGGAGGGGTCTTCCCAAATATTTTTCGCATATTCTCTAATGAAAGTGTTATATCAGAGAACGGCTTGTATGGCACTGACGTACAATAGTTATGAAATATTAACCTTTGGAATTTAGCATTTTTTATTGAATCTATCGTGTGAACTTTAGCTAATTATTTGGCGATTAATCCTGCTATATGGTTAATAACATCGGAAAACTGAATTTGGGATTTAGAAGCGTTTTTCTCAACCGATTGAAAAAAACTTTTGATACAAAACTACACTAATAGTCACAAAATTACATACCAAATTTGATATATTTAATTTTTTGCCTGTTTGAATTATGTTTCTGGAAGTACAAACCGTCAGACGGTCAAACCCTCATTAGATTTGGTTCAAAATTTGATAAGTGTCTACACAATGGATATTAAATCGGTATACCGAATCTTATATACCTAGCTCTCTTCGTTTCGTGGTTATCTTGTTAAATAACATTCGAACTGCAGGACAGACAGACTTTCTATGAACGGATTTTACTGAAAATTTGATAGAAATCTACAAATTTTGAGTAAGGATCACATACCTAATTTCATCCTTCTAGCTGAAAGCGGTTTTGAGTTATCATTGTCATAGACAGACAGACGGACATTTTCCAAAAATATGTTTTTCTAATTCAGGGAGGTCTAAAACTTGGAGGTTCGTCAAAATCTCAAGTTCGAATTTTTTGACAATTACTATACTTTCTTTATACTACGTATACAAGAAAGTAAAAAGGAAAAAAAAGTTTGGTTGAAATATGAACTCTGACTTGAATTACATGAACTTTTACAAATTATTCACTACTTTTTATTATTTATGTAAATATATAAAACATTATGTTTTTTATTTATTTTTGGGGTATTTTTTTATTCATTAATTCGACTTACATTCGCTACTTATAAATCACGTAAGCTTTTCCTGAATGTATAATGATGTTACATGCCGATTTAAAAGCGCAAGATACTGTTGTTTAATGATAGCATTTTTTCATTATTCATTGTTTCCTAAGTTTCTTTGAAAAAAAATTAAAATTCTTAAATCCTAATGAATTTACCGATTCTTATTTCAAGCTATTTGCAGCAGTGATAGTATTAAATTTGGTGAAAGTTCATGTTGAATATTTTTATTCTTTTTCGCATAATAGAGGGAAAACTAAACCTATGCATTTCTAGAAGCCCAGACTTCTTTGAATTTCATTGCTTTTTCAGTTATTTGTGATAATGTTTGTTCTTTTAGAGTCGTAAAATATTTTCATTGCTTTCTTAGTCCTCAGTTGTCAAGATAAAGCATGTTTTGATGAATATTTTATACTTTGAAAGGCTCGAAATGACTAAAAGAATTCAAGAAGTATCCATTGCAAAGTGGATTCTTTTGGAACATATGTAAACTGTGTAACTAAAACCAGAAGGCTTTCGAGCAGTTTTCTTATCAAGTTTATGAGGAGCATAACGACAAAGAAATGTTCCAAAAATTTATTTTATGGTTCATTGAATTTAAGATACTCATAGAGAAATAGAAAAACACTTCGATAATGCAAAAGAAAAGGTTTCAAACTAAGCTAAAATATTTTACAATCGTAAATCACTATATAAATTTTCGATATTTGTTTTTTCATGTTCCATTTTTTACGTTATTACTAAACATAATGTTAGCTTATACCTAGTTTTGTTTTTGTTTTTTTTAAAAAAATGACTAATTTTTTGTATTGTGCAAAAGTGATTTTTCACTATCTTTTTACAAAACTTCTTATTTTAATTTTCAATTTCTCTGTTTTAAAATATTTAAATACGTAATAATTTACATCACAAAGTGTTGCATTTAGTTAATTATTTTTTCATTAGTGCTTTTTTTAAAAATTAAAAAAGTTGTTATATGGATTTCTTTGCAAAAAGTGAATTATTTTCATTGTGTAGTTTGGCTTATTTTTAGAAAACGATTTTTATATATTTTCGTGTATTTAAGGAAATAACACACATGAGTTTGTATGTCATTTTTAGCTAAATATTGCAATTTTTATTACAATATAATTTTCAAAACAAACCATGAATTATTTTAAAAATCTTAAAATCCTAATATGAAGCTTTCAATCTTTTCAGTTTTCCTTTTCTTAGTATCCGACATTTCAAGTTATCAATCAATGTTTATAACCAATTACAGCTCTCTAGATCTTATTCTTATGAGCTGATTTTGAAATGTTGATATGTTATTTTTCTTCTGTTTAACTTTATACTTACTTATTTAAAAAAATTTCTTACCTTTAGATATCTAATAAGCAAATTAATTACATCTTGAATATTTCTAGTAAATAATTTATTTCGTCGTACAAGCCAATCTTGTTTTTAAAAACATTTTGAAAGATTAATATTTTAATTAGCATAAAGACAAACAATTTGTTTTCAGTAAGATATTCTTTTTTAGTCACGTAGTTACATTTCATTGTCTTAAGCAAATTATTTTTGTCTTCTAGAATATTTTTCAAAATGGCAACAGCATTTTTTTTTTTTTTAAGAATTTGTGACATTTTTATTCCTTTTTTTGTAATTTTTTATTCATAGTATATGCTTGATTTTTCTTTTACTGATTCGGGTTTCTTTTTCTTTAGATTTACAATTGCTTAGATCTTTAAAAACTAAATACATACTGGTTGTCCACCTTATAATTTTTAAACTTTAAAATTGGCGTATACTTCCTAACGGAAATAATAGGTGCTTTAAATGGAACTGTTTTTATGTGACTACTGAACAAGTCACAAAAATCTAAAAGTTTTTATAGCTCTCCAATCTCATCAGCAATTTCAGATTTCCTGCTACGCCACTGAACTGAGGGATGCTTCAGGGAGACCAATTAAAAAAATATCATTAACCTACTTATCATATAAATAAATGGCTAAGAAACACAAATTCTTTGAATTATAAAATATTAAGGCTACTATTTTTGTTTAGATTGAATTATTAAATTCATTATTAAATAAATTAAATTAAGTAAATGAATTACATATTTGTAATGTATTAGAATTTTATAATATATCAATTTTCATTCAACTGTTTACGCTATATTCCATTTCATAAATACAGCAAAATAATAATTTTTAATATTATATTTGCTTTATATTTATTTGAGATTTACTATTTCCTTATAATGTATCATTATAATTAAATGCTTTTGCTTGTAAGTAAGGAAAGCTATTAAATTATAATCGTGGTTAATTTTTCAAGTATTTTATTTTTTTACTCATTTTTTTCTATTATATATATATATATATATATATATATATATATATATATATATATATATATATATATATATATATATATATATATATATATATATATATATATATATTACAATAAAAATAATTAAAATAAGTTATTTATATTTTAAGTTAAAAGCTTTTTTAAATGCAAAACATTAAATGCAACTAAGGTGGTAACTGATGTAAAAGTAAATTGATCGGTTATTAAAATGAAGCACATCATAACTTGCAGAGTCTGGGGCAGAAAAATTCCAAATTCAGTTATTTTTATTATAGAGTATATAACTCAATATCACAAATTCTATTACAATGTATTTCTTAATATAAACGATGACTTTCTTGTAAATATTTTAAAAGTCAACACTAAGCCATCTTCACAGAAAATGATTCTCTTCGCATCATGCCTTTGGTTTTTATTTTATTATTTTTATCTCCCGAAATGCAGTCTGAAGATAACATTATCTCTGCTCCGAGACTTGTTGCACGTCTCTCACTTTATTCAATGAAAGTTATTCACAGTGATGAAGCACTCTAGGATAAGCTAAGCTCTCTTAGCTTATCCTAGAAGCTTTATTTACAAAGTAGAAAACAGGTTCCCTTTTCCCCTGCCTTTTGCTAAGATAAGGGAGTTAAATACATTCATCTATCTGATTTATTATGCAAATCTTTGCTTCTGGACACGCGTAAAGGGATTCTTTTTGAGATATTAAGCCGAGTTTCAGTAAAATATAAAAACCACTTTATTTATCAATCTTAGTATTTTTATTGTCCAATAATCCTGAATAGTACATTTATTCAAAGCTATTTATAATACAGTTGATTCAGAAATTTTTTGTCACACAAACAAAACATTTTGTAGTTTTCTAATATTTTGGTTCAAAGTAAATATTTTTATAGAGAACTTTATAATTAAAGAGAACACAATATGTATTCTATTCTATGTACACAATTCTATGCTAAATTCGAATAAACTTTTTACGAACGGAATTTTAAATTAATTTCATTAAAAAATTCTAGACAGAAAGCATTATAATTAAAATTATAATTGAACAGAGAATCATAATTTAAAAAGATTAAATTAAAGATAAGCCATTTTTTCTTTCTATGTTAAATTCGAATAGAAGACTTACGAATAGAATTTTAAATGGATTTGTGTGAATTTCACCAAAATAATTCTAGATAGAAAATAAATTTAAAAATTTCTTCAACAAAATTAAGATGCAAACATTAGTAAGTAAATTTAACGTTTCATTAACTTCGTCTTCAACTTCATAAGAAATTTTAGACGCAATAGCAAGTTTAGACAAAACATTTGAATTTATGTAGCATCTCCATATTTTCTAAAATCAAATGTTTAAAGTTTTAAAAATTACTTTCCAACATAAAATGAAATGGATTAAAATATTTGTGTGTGTGTGTTTTTATTCTTTTTTGCATTAATCAATTTAATGCCACAAAAAAATAACTTTTAAAGACAAACGAATAGCAAGAAAATGCAAAATGCAACCATCTTATTGATGTCTATTGTTGTCTTCGCACATAACTGGAATTTTAAAGAGAATTCTGTTTATTCTCTAAAAAAATGCCCATATTATGCTTTAAAAAGTATCGTTTATACATAAAATTTTCGTAAACTATTTCACTTAACTTTAGTTGCATATTCCATATTTATTATTCCTCTGTCGATTGTAGAATATAAAAAATAACATTCTTAAATACATGATTTATTTGGCATTTTAAGGTTTATTCAACGAACAATATTGACAGTTTAGTTTCTGTTTAAGATAAGTTCCCGCATCTACGCCATAAATATTATTTCTATAAGCATCCACTTAGTATAGAATTCTCCCTTTTTCAAGATAGTGCACTTTTTTTTTTTTTTACTTTGTAGCAAAACCACGATAAATTGGAGCATTTGCAATAGTTTTCACAATATTTTAAAAAATTCAATAAATAACAAACAAGAAAATCGAATTCAGATGTTTTAGTTAATAATATATTTTTGAAAGATATTTTTATAAAAAGCTATTGTTATGAGTGTGTTACCATAGTAACAATCGAAAAAGTAATCATTTTTTTTTTAAAGAAAATGGCGATCATTCTTTTTAACTAAAAAAAAGGAAGCTTTGACAAAAACGGTTTTTGATACTTTTATTCTTAAGTGTGCAAAATTAAAAGAAGCTGGTAATCATTTGTTAATCGGATCATTCGTTAAGATTAATTTTTTGTCAAAATAATTTTGCTATTTGCAGAATAAAATTTTGTAGAATTTGGACTTTTTTTTTTTTTTTTTTTTTTTGGAGGGGGGATTTTTAGTAAAATGTTTCTTTTAATAATATGAAAAATAATTCAGAGTATAAAAAAAGTAATATTTTTTTTACTAGAATTCTTAGTTAATTTTTGACACAAATGAATTTGATTATCCTCTATAGAAGCAAAAGTGTACCAAATGAGACATTTTGTATTCTTTGATTTATTAAATTATTTTTAAAAAATCCTGAACTGCATTTTTAAAGGTATTATTCTTTCACATTTTTTTTATCGTTATTCTTTTAAAAGCATGTACACACTTTTTTTATATGTAGGATGCTTTTATAATTAATAAATCATTATTTTAAAAAGTATTATTCAAATTTTTTAATTCAAAACTGTAGAAATCAGATCATCGCAAAAATAAAAATAAATTTTATGAAATCTATGTTTCTGTTTTTTTAAGTTTTTGATTCTTTAATTGTTTTATATGTTTCCTAATTGATTTATCACAATTAGATTTTTGGACAAGGATTGCTGACACAAAAATTATCAAAACTAACTTTCAAAAGTAAAATAAAAACAGGAATATGTAAATGCAATAATCCAAAAATTATGTATTAATGTTTAAACTTCTTTAAGTAATTTAATTACTTATTAGTCAACAGTTTTCCATGTATTATATTCATTTTCACATTTTATTAATTTTTTCTTTTTCTCGTCATTTGTGTGTACACCATCATGCGATATCCATATCATGTAATAGATTCCATTGTGTCTTAAACAAAAAGTAGAGCAATTTCTTTGCATTCTTTTTTTATGATTATTTAATTGTATCTTCCGTTAATTTATTTGTTGTAAATAATTCCGAAATAATAACATCAATATCCCAGTTCACATATTCCTCGAAAATTGCCTTTAAGAGATTAAGAGAAAATTGCACTTTCAATTTTTTCAAGAGATTTCAATTTTCTTCAACACTAAAGGCGCCTAAAAAGACAATCCCAAGTGAGTTTACAACGTATAAACGAAGATCATTACAATGATTTCGAAGCAATTGGAAATAACGAATAAATTTGAAAGGTATGGGGCTTTATAGAATATATACAAATGCTATATATGTCTCAAATATGTCTATACATGTCTCAAATTTTATAATTAAATTGGTTTACAATAATAATATTTTACAAATGGGAATGCATTTATGTTCATTCGTTAGTAAACACTTTTTGTGTGTGTTTTTACTTTCTCTTACACGTAGTATAGAGAAAGTATAATGTATTCAAGTAAATATATCCACGTATTATGAATCCGCATAGCATAATATATCCACGTCAAAAAATTCGAACTTGAGATTATGGCGAATCTCCACGTTTCTGTCCTCCTTGAATTAGAAAAACACATCTGTCCATCTGTCAAAACTGAAGGGTTTTGAAATAACTCAACAACACTTTGAGCTAAACTGATGAAATTTGGTATATGGAGTTAAGATCAAATTTGTAGATTCTTATCAAAGTTTCAATGGATTCCTTTCAGAGCATTTCATTTTCTCATGGCCAACAGTGCCTAATACATGGGAATCTGCCATATATTTTTACTTTCTCGTGTGCATAGTATAGAGAAAGTTTAGTAATTGTCAAAAAATTCTAATTCGATATTTTGATAAATCTCTATATTTTAGATCTCCCTGAGTTCGAAAAACACATTTTTGGGAAATGTCCGTCTGTCTGTCTGCGACAAAGATAACTCAAAAACGCTTTGAATTAAACGACTGAAATTTCGTATACGGTCTTTACACCAAATTTTCAGATTTCTATCAAATTTCGAGTAAAATCTGTTTGGAGGAAGTCAGTCTGTCCGGCTTTTCGACTATAAGTTAACACGAGAACTACAAAAGTAGAAAGCTAGATATATAAGATTCGGTACACAGATTTAACATCTATAGTGTAGACACCTGTCAAATTGTGAGCCAAATCCAACTTCGGGTTAATTGTCTATCTGGCTGTACTTTCAGAAACATGTAAACGTGATAATTTAAAAATGCAGTAACTTAAATACATGAAATTTGGTATACAACCCTTTGGTTGAGAAAAAACGTGTCTAAAACATAGATTCCATTTTCGGATACTATTAACCGTATGCCAGGGATTAATCGCCAAAAAACTCGCCGAGAATGACATGATAGATCCAGTAAAAATTCTAAATGCATGCCAAAAGTTAATACTTCGTAACTATTAAACGCCAATGCCATGCAAGACATTCTCTAGAGCATCTATAGAGTATCTGAGAAAGTTTTGGGGAGACCAGTCCGGTTGGTTTGTTTTTCTTGTTATACTACAGAGTAATATAAAATTATATTATATTTTTCTGAAAATGTTGCCGAAAATAAAAGCAATTTTGTGTGCGCCTAAATATATTTTTTATGAAATAAATAAAAAAAACAATTTCTTTTTATAGATATGAGTGCAATTTAATCATGAAAATTTCAAAAATATACTTCAACTTGAAATACTATATGAATGAGAAAGAATGCGGTAAATTTCAAACAATCCTTTGACGAGCCTTCTCGCTTTTCAGAAAATCAATCATCTTTAAATAAGCTTTAACTTTTTTCTTTTCTTGGACGGACGTAAAATGATGTCGTTTAACAAAACAAACTCTGTCCGAAACTGGAACTGATGATGTTGACAGTAGTAAATTACAGCTGACAAAATTTTTTCAATTTCAGACGTCACTTATTCCGCCATCGGGAATTAATTTTGTCAATGTGCATCCAGTTTTGAAAGCAATGTCATTTCAGAAAAGAAGCTGTTTATTTTCAAGAATTCCTGATATCTGATTCTGTGCATGCTGGTTGGCTATTTATTTCCATTCTGAACAAATATATAGCATCAATTTGAATGTTTAAAATCGTTTGAAAAATGTATGCCTTGCCAGTTGCATCATAAATTTTCATTGTCATTTACTTAGAGGGAAAAAAAATTCTATACAAAATTAATATTTAAAATAAAGGAAGCATTTCAATGCATTCCAATAAAATTTAAATGCTATTTTGGCCTCATTTATAGATATAAGTCAACATTTAAAGAAAATGGATTACCTACTTTCAAACGAACGAATTATTTCAAAAGCAAAAACATATAAACAAAAGAGTAAATGAATAAATCACTTAAATGATTTAATAAAATAAATGTAATTCCAATAGTAAAATTTATCTATTAAAAGTTTTTCTGCTAAAAAACATGCATTTTTCTCAAGATTGTCTTCAGATCAAATGTGAATCATTGCGTATTAAAAAATGAAAACTTAAAGCACCCCTAAATAATATCACATAAGCTGCCACTGAACGACTATAACATTCGAAATAAGATCCCGCATGTTAAAATTTGTAGGGCTCAAAACTCATCATGATATCAAACAGTTTTTCTCTTGTGAATTTATAGAAGTCACTTCTTATAAATAAGGAAAATTGTGAAATAATATTGGCCTTTTGATCAATAAATTCTTAATGTTAATAAACTTTCATGTGCTTCCTTCCAAATAAGCATTCTATAGATATTCTCTTCTCTCTGTCCTCTTTTCGAAAATAGTGTCTTTGTTATGGTATGGCACTTTTCAATCACTCGTCCCACCCATCAATGTTACCCAGGGGACGGTGACCCACGCCCACTTCACAGTAATGATAGATGAAGCCAGTAATTCCGCCAATTGTTCGTAAAGAAAGACCGACGGGTGCTTCGCTCAAAATAAGGCGGTATAAACAGCAAAAGTTTTTCAGCTTAGCTGATCTAACAAATAATAGAAACTACCGCTTCGACCAAAAATCACTGATATAAATACCGAAATCTCTTCTATTGGATTTATATTTAGAATTTTGTTTTTAAAAATTATAGATATACATCTTCATTTATTTATAAATGTAGTAATAAACCAAAAAGTAAAAGAGGACCCAGAATATTACACAATAAGTAACTCCCTCAAAACTTAATTTCCCACCACACCAATATGACTTTATAAGAAAGTAAATTTGTGGATACAAACGAAGTTAAACAGTTCTAAATTTTTTATGCCAATTCTCAGCTCTTTTTCCCACATCTTATCATTATAATATCTTGAAAAATAAATAATATATAATATCTTACTATGCTCTTATTTACCTTAATAAATGCACTTCCATATGTAAGAATTACTTGAAATTGTGATATCATTTTCTTCCAGCTATAGCAAGTCAGGAGATAATAACCTTTAAGTTCAAACACTCCGTGAATCCATTACATGCTGGCAAAGTTCGAGAACTGTAGGATTAAAAATATATATACATTTGAAAAGTCATAGCTTGCTCATTATAAGAAAAGTTGTGACATAATTGAAATAAAAATAAACAAAACAACGCATTATCCTGATTTACATTATGGGTTTTGAAACATAATTTTGAAACATAACATATCTTATAAAAATCTCGTGTCACGGTGTTTGTGTTCGTACACCTCCGAAACGGCTCGACCGATTTTTATGAAAATTTTAATGTGTATTTGATAGGTATGAGAATAGGTCGTAAAGTATATTTTATAACGCTAGGTAATTAGGGTGCCCTTATCCAGAATTTTTTTCTATTTTTTTGACTAAACTTTTCTTTGTATTATTTTTTTTATTTGGCATCAAAAAATATATATAACCCCAAATTTTCACCCTCCTACCCCCACTTACCCATTTTTTAATCGCGATTTTAGTATTTTTGAATGAACTATATCCAAATAATTAACCCGTCGAACATGCGCGTCCAAATGCTACAAGATCCATCTGCTGACACATTCTCGGACCAATTGTTAGATATCGGCGATGGGAAAGTTGCTGCCTATGAAAATACTGGATGTATAAAATTGTACACTCATTTCTGCACTATCGTTGCTTCGCAAATATTTCCCTATGTACGCACACAATACATAAATGATGCGTGGCTGGCAGGAAGAGCCATTTTGGCAGAAAAAAATGTGGACGTCGACGATTTAAACTTCAAGGTACAGCAGTCGTTGCCAGGCGACTTGGTATCATACAAATCAATCGATACAGTTTGCGCGATGCTAACGAAGCTATAAATTATCTAACAGGGTTTTTGAACTCTGGATTTGCTAGGCATGTCACCACACCTTCTACGACTGAAAGTTGGATCTCCGGTTATTTTACTTCGGAATTTGAACCCACCACGGCTGTGCAATGGCACGCGATTGGTCATTAAAAAATTGATAGAAAAAACGTTATTGAAGCCACCATTTTGAATGGCAAATTCCGAGCCGAAAATGTTTTGCTGCTACGAATTCCAATGATTCTCACAAACGTGCCAATTGAATTCAAACGCGTTCAATTTCCTATTAGAGTGGCATTCGCAATGACAATCAATAAGTTGCAAAGCCAAACGATGTCTGTTTGCAGCTTAGATTTGGGCACACCATGTTTTTCACGTGGCATGTTCTCGCGTGGGCAAATCATCGAGTTTATTTGTGTTGGCTAAAAAAAAATATCTTACACTAAATTGCTCTTCGAAATGAATATTGATTTTCTTTATTTCATTTTTATACTTTAGGATAACAAATGTATTACTTTTTTCACTTTACGTTTAACTTTTAAGAGATCAAACAATGTATATGTTCGTTACGTTAATGAAATACGTTGTATTGAGAAAATGAATGGTTGGTGTTTTTTTTGTTTTTATCTGCGATCATCGTCTACAGCGCTCCATTCCTCTTTCTTTCATAGATCCCATCCCCACACATTTACAATACATTCGTTATTTTTTAATTAACAACCAAAATATTCACTAGAAATAATTTATATGGAAGAACAACGTTTGCCGGGTCAGCTAGTTTATTAGTATTATTAAAATTACTCAAAAGCTGCCTCTTTTAGCGATTCATTTTCTACATATTTAAAATAACTGGGAAAACCAAAGAATCACCCCCCCAGTCGAAACACTGCACCAATTTCGCCAATTTTTAATTCATATTAAATTAATATTATTACTAATTATATGGATTATTGTCAAATTAATTCCTTCTCTCAACTGCCATCCGTTTTTGACAGAAGTTTCAAAAAAGTTATTTATTGCTCATTCTTTGTTTGAAAAATCTTTGACAAAATTTGGCAGTTACCGTCACTAAATAAAATATCTAATGTACTAATTTTGCAAAATTTTATTTCGTTTGAAGGCTTATGATCTAATGATATGCTGTCAAGAGTCATCTGCCTCCCACCTCAACTCTACACACACACATCCATTTTTGAGAGAAATTGCAAAATAAAACTGTGATGGAGATTCCAAACTCCCCAAATCGACTGTTTACACCGATTTTAGTGGCCAATTAATTCTTCCACTTTGTAAGCATTGATAACTAATCCGCATGGTTCCTATTATAAAGCAATCATAATTTAAAAATAGTTCTTTTATTTCGATAAAATGTATTCTTGGTTTATCGACCCGACTATATTAATCTCATTAATATGATCGTCAAAAAGCCTGGTTCATAAGAGTAATTTAATCGTGTGAGACAACTTTTGATTAAATTTGCCTTATTACAACAAAAATGATAATCTTATCATTACTTACAATTAAAATAAAAGTGTGCATGTGTTGGTTCTCTACATGTTAGGTTATTTGACCTGGAACTTCAAATTTGGCACATATATATACTTTGAAAAATGGTAATGCGCATCTTGGAGAGATTTTTTGAAATTTTAATTCTAGTTTTAATTAAAAAATTTAATTGTATAAATAATTAAAATTTGTTGTAGAATCTGTTAATATAGTTATAATTCTTTTAAAAAATCTATTGCATTTGCCATACATTATGTTACTGGAATTAGTAAAAAAAAGTTACGACATTTCTGTATATGCATTTAATTTAAAATTTAAAAGAAGAAGGAAAATATATCGATCCAAACTTTAAAAGTAATTTCGTTCATTAACTTAATTTCTGTATGCAAATCAACTTATATACAATTTATGTAATTAACTAATCTATTTCCATAATAACATAATGACTAATTCTCTTTTACCCTCTCATTTCGATCCATAGTCGGTTTAATTCCCATCACTTAATCAATTAATTTTGATTCTCAGAAATTAAATTGCGTAAAATAAGACTTAAAATCTAATTATTTAATTAAGTCGTTATATCATGCCAGTATAATGGAAGTAGAATCTGCTGCTTACCTAAATTTGAACCTCATTAGTAGCCTGCTTAACCATTAGCTAAGAGACAATGACATTGTTTCGAGTTATGGGACCAAAGTTATTTGAGAAGAATTTTATGCCATGACTTTTATGGAACTTTCCGGGTTTATGAAGTTTCGGACAATACTATGAATTATATAAACTACTCTTAACTCATAACTTAAATTATACTAATAGTTATAATTTAATTTATGAGAAATTACATGAAGTCTAAATGTATAGCTTAAACTTTTACTTAAATTTACTTTATTCAAAATAATGTGAAATTCCTTTTAATCACCTATTTTAATAATTTAAATAAATTTATTTACTAGCTGTAGTTTCGAAACTAAAATGAAAACTATCAGTAATGCTGATTTTAATTTCTTAAAATTTCTGTTTTACCAAAGCAAATCAATCATTGTTCTTTGACTTATAGTAGAAACTTATCTATCATTGACTTACAGTAGTGACTCGACAAAGAAAAGTAAGTTGTGTCAGGGTACAAAATAGGGTTTTCAACCATATTAATGGCACAGATAAGTAGCACCCAAGGCATGGCGTTATTTATTTTTCTCCCTTTAAAGTAAATACGCTAATCTTTTGTCTACATAACATCCCCTGTGACTAGCGCTCGGGAATTTTACAACCTCTCTTACCCTCCAGTAGGGGCCAAGGTGGCCTGGTGGTAAGGTCTCGGCTGCGGAACCGGTGGGTTTGAGGTTCGAGATCGGATTCCACCGAAGAACCGTAGTGTAAGCGGGTCTGGGGCACATTAAATCCACCGGGGCCAAACGTCATCCCGCTGGTGTGGCATGGAAGTTTGGTAAGGGGGTGCTTCAGCTGTCATCCTCGTCGTCTGACCGAGGTTCAAAACTACGAGACCCATCCAGAAATAACCCTAGTATTGATTTAAAACGAGACGCTAATATAATTGGACTAAACTTACCCTTAAATATGCTGTTTTCCTTGTATTGAAAATGAATACATAGTTATGCAAACGTACGCCTCTTAAGACACTGCGATGCTCAAAATAAATATCTTATAAAAAGTTTTGATGATATTGTAAATTAATATGAAACAATTGAAAATACAGAACAAAACACGCTGAGAATAAAAGTATAAACATATTCTTCAACATTACTTATAGCGTTTGTTTTGGTGTGTAACACATGCCCCCATTCTTTTTCCTTCAAACAATTCAAGAACACTTTTTTTTTATTCCCTTCTAGACTCTTCGAAGAAAACGAAGACATCCTCCATCTGTTCCAGAAATTCCAGCACAAGAGATTCATCGAACTCCACAGAGACAGCATGGAGCTGGCTCAGCATGCCGGCATCGTGATGAGCACTCTGGACGAGAGCATAAAAAAGCTTGGCAACGTCGACTACTTCATGGACTATCTACATTCCGTCGGGAAACTTCATACGAAAATACCAGGATTCAAAAGAGAATATTTCTGGGTACTAATAATTTTCTTTAACTCAATAATCGTTTAGAGTTTTTGAATGATCGTCTTACATTAATTTTAAAATTTGTAATGCCAAAATTTTCAGTTAGTCGTCAGCATGATTCCGTCATTTCTAGTATAAAGCCGTTACAGAAAGATTACTTGGAGGGAAAAATTCTATGAATTCAATTTATAAAAAAGGTGTACTATTTAAAATAGATTACTCTTCATTGGTATGAATTATGGATCATTTTCTTTACATTTGTTGTGATATTCTTTCCAATCAAATATGATAATTATACTAACGCTTTCTTGATTCTTATACATACAGTGATATTTAAAACTCAACTGACAAACTTCCGAGAGATGGAATAGAACTAAAACACAGGTTAAATGCACAAAATCACATAGGTGTATGACCTCAAATATCAACTAAATCAGCTGGATAGCACATGAAGATAAAGAAATAGCATGATAATAATGGATAAATTTAGTGACGCTTTACTACTTGGCCAACACACATATATCTTCAATTTCACAACAATTGCTTAAAATTAGTTCAGAATTGCTCAAATCAAAATTTTTATTTCTTTTAGGGTCAATAAATTTCATTCTTTCTTAAAATAACAAAAATTTAAACCCATCTGATTTTTTTTTTCAGCATTGAAATTCTTTTTTAGTATTTTGAAAATGTTAACATTTTAACAACATTAAATATATCTATAAAATTGTTGTATATTAAAAGGAATATTCATGGATTATTAAACCTTTATTATTTCATGGATCAGGGAAATACTCTGATTTTTTATATGTAGCAAATCAGCTGTGTAGCAATCTTTATACTTAACATAAAGTGTGCGAGAAACAAAAATATTGTTACATCATATTTTCAAAAAATTCACTTATAATTAAAAAAAAAGATTTTATGTTAAAGCTTAACTAAAAACTTAGTAAAGGCTATTATAAAATGTAGTGTAACTTTTTCCAGGAAATTATTAAAATAACCACACATGGTCTAAATAAAAATTGCGCACAATACACTAAAACCTCAATAAATCGCCTCTATTTAAGTCGTCGTTTTCCTTTAATTTCGGCAGTCTCATACATAATAATATAAAGCAACTCTCCTTTCTCCGTCACCAAATTTAATTCTAATCTAGATAACTCGCCATCCTCAAAATTAAACAAAATCATCGTTCTTCTCAATTTTGCATATCATCGTGTTGTTTTGTGGAGATTGCATTCCCGAGGACATAACCCGCTACTTTAGGGTCCATAGCCGCGTAACATAATCACTAGACAAAAGTGATCACTCTTTTCCAGAGACTGTTAACAGGCTTATGAATACTCCCCTACCAGAGAGTCGGCGAAGAAACGAACGGTATTATCGCGCCAAGGGTATGGTGAGCGTGTGTGAGTTGTTGCTGTTAAGTGGTGATGTTCACTGTTGCGCCAAGTAAGTCTGACGAGTTTTTGTTTGCTGCGTCAAGTGAGTTTGTAGACTTGCGTTGGTTGCTTTTTTTTTTTTTTTTTTTTTTTTTTTTACGGGTGAATGACGCCACGACAGTTGCACGAAAGTTGCATTTTTTTTAGTTCCGAGTGAAGGTTACCAATGTGTTCGCGAGGACAGAACCCGCGCCATTGTGGTCCGTAGCCGCGTAACAAAACCACTAGACAAATATGATCACCCTTGTTTGGATGCTGTTAACTGGCTTATGAAGCTACCATCACAGTTTTTTTTAGCCCCATCACTTCTGGAAAGCCGAATCTTTATGAAGAATTTTCGATCACACTTGTCACTTCAGCAAACTCCCTGTAGGTCCCTTCTGTTGTTAAGCATTCCTTTCCATACAATACCCATTTCGGGGATTTGGATTCTCAGAATTTCTCTATGCACGTGTACTATAATTCTCTCTGTTAATTATTCAAAGCATACGTGTGTAAATGCTTTTTCTTGATCACTCCTGATTGTGACTTCATTTCATAGTGAGTAAGCCCCGCTATAAATGTTTTTCTTCTCTTGCTTCGATTATTCCATGCTTCGATTACGTTTTTAACATTAACATGCTAGGGAAACGAAGATTTACCTCGTTTTTCTTTATATATATATATATATATAACTAAAACCAAGTGTTCTAAAAACAACTTTTGGCAAAAAGCACCATACTCCCAGGATTACATTGGTGGTTACCAGATGTTGGATTGAGAATCTTAGGATGTCGTTGCATTGTCGTTCATGTATCATAGTAATGTTGCGATTAATGTAATTAATCGGTTATTATTATTAAGGACAAGAAAAAATGATTAATAGATTCATCACATTTACAGACTAGTCTTAATAATAACCGACTAATAAATTCAAGTAAGAAGCAAACAAAAGGAAAATATTTTTTTCATTTATTTAAAAGTATGAAAATTAATTAGTTTAATTATTTAAAATGCCATAAATTCATATCAATAAACAAAAAGCAGGATTAAATGAAAAAAAAAAAAAAAAAAACGTTTCCACCGTTATCAGAGATGCAAGTGTTTTTTACTCATCAGATAAAAAATGATATAAAAATGATGAAAAAGAGCCATATATTAATGTGTTCTTTTTTCACTGTTGAAAAGAACAACTTTTAATTACTAGCACAGCCAAACCGTAAAGGGAAACAACGCTAACATAATTAAATTTGTTTATCTCAAATTTGCATTGCTGGGAATAATAAAGGCCTTTTCATGGAAATGCTTTCATTAATTACGTGATGCTTACGAGTTAACAGTTCTAAAATTAAATTAATTTTCTTTCTAATTTTAGCTAGAGAATAATAAGAGTGGTAAAGTAAAATGTCGTGAAGCAACAATTATCAAGCAACAAGAGAACATTGGAGTGAACAAAATATGAGTAAAGAATTTTTTTCAAGGCTACAGAGACATTTCCGAGACTGATGAGATTCGAGTGAAATTTTAATAATTTTATGAAGTTTCCATTCATAACAAAAATTATATGGAGAAAATTACAAATATTCTTTAATTTAATACAAAATTAGAATGAGAATATATTATATTTAATTTATTCTAAAACTAATTTATGATAGAAAGAAAGTGTTACAAATTTATAACGTTGCTTCCCAGCTTCGTAAGGAAGATAGCTCTCATGGTTGCTGAATAGATGCCGAATCAATGATCCCGGTCTTGGCTACTTGGCGAACAATTGAAGGTTCCCTAAACAGCAATAAGCTTCACGATAGTATCATTAGGACTCGAATTATGATGATCTACCATCTTCTTTGTCTTGTCATGGAAACTAAGAGTTGAAGTCAATCAATAATGAAACGAATATTGAGTCAATAGTGAGTTGGCAGTTGAATGTTCAGTTTAAGTGGACAGTAGCAGATGATCAAGAGACGCAAATAATTGTGTGAAGTCTCTCTCCTGCAAATTGATGTGTGTGTGTGCGTGTGTGTGTGTGTGTGTGTGTGTGTGTGTGTGTGTGTGTGTGTGTGTGTGTGTGTGTGCGCGTGTGTGTGTGTGTGTGTGTGTGTGTGTGTGTGTGTGTGTGTGTTAATTTAAATAAAGTGCGAAGTGCTTACATAATATTAATATTATTATTATATTTATATATTGTGTTATCTAAATCTATAAAATATATTTAATTGAGCAATACTTTTGTATAATATAAATTCAATTCTTATATCAAATAAATTTTAAAATACTAAATAAAGTGCAAAGTATTTGTATATGTTTAATTGCATTAATTTAAATATTAAACGTAATATGGTTTTTTATTAAATAACTATTTAGAATCTTAATATATATAAATTACGTGTCACGTTGTTTGTCCGCGATGGACTCCTAAACTACTTAACCGATTTTAATCAAATTGGCACACCGTGTGCAGTTTGATCTAACTTAAAAGATAGGATAGCCCGTTTTTTGAATTTTTAATTAGAATTTTAATTATTAATTAAAAACTAACTTTCCAGCCAAAAAAATCTTCATTTTCCTCACCGCCAAATGAGTACGGCTTCAGGTTTTTTTTCCCAACAGTTATGAGGCTAGGCTTAAGATTTTTCGGCTGATTATTTGAAACGATTCTATTCATTTTCCTAATATTTGATGCATTTAAAATTAAACATTGTTAATGAATCGATCTTTCAGATTCATTCTGAAGTACTTTTGAATTAAAATAAAACAGAATAAAGGAAATTAAAAATTTCTAATCTACATAGCGTTACCCCAACTGGCGTAGAAAAACTCACGCATTTGCGTTACCGTAACTGGGTTGAAAATTCACGCATGCGCATTGTGTTCTGATTGTTGACATGACAACCATTATCAACGGATGATTTAAATTAATTTTAGGTTAGTTGTATGTTTTTGTAATTAAATTGTATTAATGTTAGTTATATATTTTTTGTATACGCTTATAGTTTTAAGTACATCGTTTTTTAAGTAGTTTTTTTTAAACCTGTTTTCAACCGATTATTTTAAACGATTCGTTTTATTTTCTCAGTGTTTGATGCATTTAAAATTAAATATTGTTAATTAATCGTTCTGGTCATGATGAATCTGAGAATATTTTGTTGACAAATTCTTGAAATATTACATAAATTAGGAAAGATATTCTTTAGTGCCCATAAAGTTTAAACGCTCAGTGACTGTTTTCAGTAATCATATTACAAAAAAATACTTTTTTTCAGTAAAAAATATTATTATATTAATTGCAGATTAATCCTTTCCACTTTAATTTATAGTATGAATTCTACGGGAACTAACAGAAAATTAGAGAGATATGTTTATAATATTATGAGTGAATTATATATCAAAATTTGAAGTTTTAAAATATTTTGATGAAGAAGCTATTAAAGTAGGAATTGCATAAAATATTTAATTATTAAAATTTTAACGAACATTAAGATTGGCGAACCAGCTGGTCGCCAAAGGCGGCTAGGTATAATATAAATTATAGTTTCGAAAAGCACCGATTCGCATAACTGCGAAATGTTAACTGAAACTTTTAAAGCATGAAATTTTTTTTGAACCTCCATTAGTTTATTACATGGGTATTTTCATCGAACCATAAGAGCAGAAATTTTTTATTGTGTTTTTGTTATGAAATATCGAATTTCTCTCGCACCACTGAGCTCTGTAAGCTGTTGAGCTTTGTTAAAGCGACCAGATGAAGCAGACACTTACTCCAGTCCATTTAGTGCATTTATTTAAAAGATGAGAAAAACAAATGCAGGGCAATTAAATATAAACGTATTAAATATGTTTCATAATTCGAAACTTAAAATTGCTTTGTTAAAGAAACCACAACCCCGGTTTTGCCGAACGTACAAAACATGGAGGTACGAAGGCAGCCGAGCAAAGAATTCGCTTTCTATTCTGCCACGATTTTTCAGATTGGTCTACCTCAACAAATTGGTGTTCTTTGTGGCTTTCTCACCAAAGCGGAAGATCGCCTCGTCTTTTCTTATCGAATTTCAGTAATTCCCCTTAAAGAGAAACGAGCAAATCATAACACACGAAATGCAGTAGCTCGTTTGTACGTAGCACATCAATAAAAGCGAGTGATCAGTTAGTGTTTGTTTCTACTGTCTTTATTATAATTAATAACATGCAAATGAAACATATCAATATGGATATTTTTCCTGGGAAGTTTAAAGAAGAAATAAATAAGCTTATCGCCAATTCATTAAAGGCGTGAGTCAAATTTTCTTCTATTTACCTGCCTATGCACACACACAAATTATATATTAAGGAAACTGGGAAAATTTTAACTGTAAATAATTTGGTTAAAATAATAATAAGTACACTTCCGAGTATCTGGCCTAATGTGGAGAAAGGGCAGGCTGGATAGGCCGGAGTTCTATTTCTTTGTACACCAATACCAGAAGACAAAGTTTTTATACCAAAACTCACTGTTATAATACGCATTTTATCACTCTTTATGGAGTACTAAGCCCTTCATTTATCTCAAGCCAAGTAGAATGTGAACGCGGCCGGGTGTATTATAGAAGCAGTTGCCGGTTTTGCCGGTTACACAGGAGTCGCTATATAACGCGTAATTTCTCCTCCATGGTCACAATTTTTCTTCCTTTATCACCCATTTTGAAATCTTCACTGTGGTGCACTTAAAAAAAACATACCCCAAGAACTATTTATGAATACAGTACGTGCTGTGCAGTTATAATCAGAAACAGCGGTAACAATTGAGATCCGTTACACACTGGCGAAACAATAAGCAACGAGCAGAACGCTGCTCTTTTCCTGTCACAATTTATATTTTGACAGGAACGACACATATGGAGGATCGTACCAGACGCCCGCTTCCAATGCCAGTGCAAGCCTTGCCTTCCTAATTTAGTTCCGATAAAAGAAAACTAGACCCGATATTATACGGAAGCCGGATACTCGGGAGTGTAATGTAAATGTATTATACAAGAGTTTCTGATTTATACCTATAATATATTAATAATGCATTGTTGCCTTTTAATAATAAATTTTGTTAATAAATTTTTGCACAAAAGAATATTTCTAATGCTTAAATGAATGTCTGAAATGAATGCAAATGCGCCCCTTTCAGCATTTATTTTAATTTTCATCATTCAGAAATATATTCTTATTTTACTCCCCCTCCCTTTCTTAAATCAGCTCTTATGGCTGCTGCCACATTGGCCATTGTTAGTTAGGATTCAGAGATTTTTGTTTTCCTCAAAATTTACAAAATGAAAGGTGAAAAATGGATATGTTTCATATTTCGGAAATTGCGCTAAATAATATTTAAGCTCAATAAATGGAATAATTTTTAGATACTTCGTGTGAAATAGATAACAATTAAAGTTAAGTTCTGCTGGTTGAATAAGTAGGATGTTCCAAGAAATTTTAAGTATTCTCCTTAATTGTTATTTCAATTCTTCAAATCATATGACAAAGTGTATTACCATTTAATGGACAAGAGATTTCGGCTTTCTTCTGATTTTTTTTTCTATTCATATGATCTCTATTAAATCAAAATGCCTCCTTTGTATAGTGCACTTTTCTACGAACTAAATGAATCGATCAAGGAAATTAATTTTTCTTATAATCCTATACTTTGAAATCTGATATGCTTTCTACTAAATTCGTATTCAACAAATTATTTTAAAAGTATATTTATCTTTATATATCTTGAACATATGTATCTTTACCCTTTTTTTACTATATCGAAAATATGATGTTTTGACGAAAACGTTTTCAAAGAAATACTATAATCGTATTATGAAAAACGAGATTGATTACTTAGAAAAATCCCAAGGGAAATTGCTATTGAGGCTATTGTCAGTCAGTATATATATATATATATATATATATATATATATATATATATATATTACCTGCTATGGTGAGAAAAAAAATTCTTTAAGCATTGATAGAGCTAGAATATTCGCGCAAGACACATTTTAGTCTAAATAATTATTGCTTCAATTAATTATTATTATCTTCGTAACTGACGTATTCAAAACTATATAAAATTATTCGTTTAGTACGATCCTATATCGTTCAGTGTTATCAGTTTTGTAATAGATAATTCACCAATCCTTCAGTTTCAATTAGTGTTAATGATTGATGTTCGTAGAATTCCTTGCATCATTTATAAGGAGATATCTAGGAATCATTTTCTCATTGGGGTGATGTTCACATTCTTTAATCTAGATTAGAGCGATCTGGATTGATTTAAACCGACAGCAACGCTGCCAGGTCTAGTTTGAAATCTATTGAGCAGTCATAAACCATTATTGCGTGCTATTCAATTACGAAAGCCAGATAGATTATATAAAAAAAAGAAGTAATTTGAGAGTTAAAGAAAAAAAATTGAAATTGTTAAACGACATAAAAATTTATTTAAAATTAGTCAATGCAACGTTGCGGAGCAGTTCAAAGTTTCATAGCTTCTTTGTAAAATTTCAAAAATCGGGAGTTTTTTGGGTTTTTTTGTGAGCAAAACAAAGCAACAAACGCTGCTGATTTCAACAGGAACGAATATGTTGAAAGAAATCTTTAACGAAACTCCAAAATACGGCAAGCATTTGATATTTTGAAACCCGAAATCATCATTCGGCAAAAATTATGTTTTCTTAAAAGATAATACAAGTAAATAATTCATAAATAAGCCGTTAAGGAATAATTGTCGATAAGTAACCATTTAATAGATTTTTAATTCATATTTTTGAAATAAATTATAGCAAGACCTAAGATAAGTGTCAGTTTTTCTCCCCATTCTTCTTGATATGATAAAAATATAGTTGATTTTACTCAATTTCGAATTAAAAAAGAATTTTTTTATCAAAATTCTGAAATCCCGAATTGTTTATACTAAGCAATAGTTACCGTATTTATTTATTTTTCTGTAGGTTAAGATATATATATATATATATATATATATATATATATTAAGCAGTTTCGCATCCGAGAAGTGAAGACACTTTTGAAATTTTAAACTTCGCTTTATTCCATCCCGGGAGACATAATTTATGTACAAACAAGAAGCGACGAGATACGTCAGTCCACGACACAAGAGAAGAGCAAAAGAGCGAAAAGAGACAGAAATATTTTTCCCCAGTGATTTTATGCTATGAGATTCTGATAGAGATTTCTTTTACAAGTGTCGATTTTGGTAAGGGAATTAAAACATCTCTAAAAGAATATTGCAAAGCATTAAGGATTTTTATTCTTTCACTCGGAGCGTGGGAACCGCTAATTTTACAGTTTTCTATAGCGCGTGTAGCATTAATTAAATGAAAAGGTGCAATTGAATCAGGAAATAAAAGAATATATTAGAATGAAGTTTATATGGGCTAAATTAAGATAAAAATTAAGAAATTAATTAGGATTTGAATAAGATTTAAAAATATCATTACATATATATATTCTTTTAATATAACTGAGTTGAAATTAAAATCTAGTCCGTTTAATTTAGTAAAAGTCCAGGGAATTTAACTTATGTCATTGAATGTAACTCTACTGAACTAACAAAAGCCATTTTTATTCGTATTTCAGACTTGAATAACGTTAGTAGCAAAGCTGTTGACTGGTCTTTTCTCGACCGACCAGAAACCACTGTCTCCATAAGTTTCACGACTTCCGGAATTCCATTTCATAGCATCTACAAATTGCCATTAGTGTTAAAAAAAACTTTACTTTCGTTTATTCGTAAAGACGAAGCGTTGTTACCAATTTTTTATTCCACTCCAGGGTACTTACATACTATTGCAACCATGCCAATTGTCATGATAACTCCCCAAATTGGTAATCCCGATTTCGCACGTTTCTAATGTGCTGTAATAGTAATTTTAATATTGGCGACATTGAATGAAATTCAGTGTCGCCACTATGGTTGCGATAACACGTAAGTACTAACCCCAGATTACTCGAGTTCTGAAATTTTATATTATGGCTCTTTTTCTAGTTACAATATTTTGTGAATTTAAATTCCATAAAAGAAGTATAGCATCTTGAGTGATTTTTTTTAAAAAGTTAATTTTATGAATCAATAATACGTATGCTGATGAATCATACAATGTACAAAGTAATCTCTATGTCTTCCTTCGATTATAAATGATTATTGCAAAAAAAAACTTATTACAATTTGGCATATGATTGTTTTGATGTACAATAAATACATTTCTAAAAATTTTAATAAAACTACTTAAATCAGTAAATTTCAATGTGAGCATCTTTGGCAACTCAAAAAATGCCAAGAGGGTATTCTTACTGTTACCAAGTATTGTCCGACATTTCGGCTGTCACATTAGACTCAGCATCTGAGACCTAACCAAAAGCAAAACACCCTGACCGTCCAAAATTGACATTGAACAGTAATGATCATTTTGAATTCACGGAAACAAAGAACCCCCAGAATTTCTTTATTTCGTTGACGCCATTTTGATGAAAATCGAAAGTAAAAATCACTATTTCTTCTCTAGTTGCGTTATCAGTAATACTAAAAAAATTAGCATGATTATTCTATAATAAAAATTCTATATTACATTAAGTGGTTATTTCGCAATAATTTCTGTCATTAGAGAAAGATTTTATGGCCACCCTTACTACTATTTAGATGCCTTTGTCTGTTGGCAACTCTGAAAATATTGACTACGTTTAGTTTCGATTAAATCTCTTATGCATAACATAACATGATAGATGTTGAATTATTTACATTTACAGCTCCGTTTTTCATGCATGTCACATACAAATGTGACCTGATTACATTCATCTAAAATGGTTTTAGATGTTACGTTCATCTAAAATCTAAATACATCTCACGCTGCAATTTTATTTTCTTCATTCAAATTTTAAATGTGCAGTATATTTCTATTTTAAAAAGAAACGGGGCATTGAAAATTTGTTATATGAAACCACCTAACTGCATGTTAATGAAACTGAAACATGCCAATAAAACAAAAATTGAAAATTATCAAGTACAGTCAGTACTGAACTGAACTAAGTTCAGTTCATATTAACTGAACTTACATTCAGTACTGACGTTCCTAAGTTCAGTTCATATTAACGTTCCGTATTTAAAACAACACTATGGTTATTTTGGGATGAATCTCGTAATTTTGAACACGGTCAAATGACGAGGACTACACCTGAGCCGCCACCCCTTCTCCGAACTTCCGCACTACATTAGAAGGAGGACGTTTAGCCCCAACAGATTTAAGGTACACCAGACCCGCTTACCCGACGGTTCTTCGGTAGAATCGGAACTCGAGCATGAAACCCTTCGGGTCCAAAGCCCCACGTACAATCTTTAAAAAAATCAGTTACGTTACATAATATCTTATGAGCGTTTTGCTGATAAATTTCATTAAAAAATTGTTAAAATAAAATTTAAAAAAATCATTATGCTATACTATCAAAGAATGGAAAAAAGTAAATAAATAAACAAAATCGTCATCGTCATTTCTTACCTCTCAAATAATGGTAATAGTTGTAGGAACAATAAAAATGGTCACAATCCATAGTTGCAAATATTGCACAAAAATAAATAATAGCTAATTAACACAGCTTAAATGTCTATTACAATTTATTTTTCAAACTACTTAGTTGAAATAAGCTTAATCATTTAGCTTATATATGAGCGAATCAATCAATTAGTCAGCCAGCGATTCAGCTGGTTGCCAGAAATAGTTAGCAAATAATAAATTTATTTTGAATAAACCTTGTTACTTCATTAACTTTTCATTGCAAGATCGATACTGAAAAGGCCAAAATTAAAAATAAAATTTTAAAATGAATTCATTTTTAATGATGACCATGTAATTTACATTCTGTTTAGATATCACACAATCTCATTTGTATTAAAATGTTATTATTATGAATAAATTATCAAACAAAATTAAATATTAAATGTAACATATCAATTATAAATATATATATATATATATATATATATATAATTATATATAGTATATAATTAAATATAGTATAGAATTAAATATAGTATAGAATAATTCATGCCTTCCAGGATGAAATAAAGAGAAGTTTTACAGGTGGTGAAAGAACAATTTTTTATGATATTTCCAGAAATGCTAATAACTAGTTTGATTTTCAATACATAAAAAATTCCAAAAATCACTTCCAGGCAAGCATTTTTATAATTATTATTATTTAAGCTCTTTGCATACAAACAAATATAACACAAGACTTACAAACATAAGTTAATACCCAACTGATAATGAAAGGATTTTTCAAATAGGAAAAATACAGGGCAAACACAAATCAATCAAGGCAAAAATTGCCACCCTCGAAAGTATCCTTGTACCTAATTTGGTGGCCTTAAGTTAACTGGTCTGTTACTGAACAGTGTATCAATGCACATAGTTGCTTTTTATTATTTCAAAGATTATTCATCGTCCTAACAATTATTTTTTTCCTGGTGTCTAATCCTTTTTGAGAATTAATCATTATCATTGAGAAGATTTTTTTTTTTTACAGAGAATTGAAAAACCTTTTCTGGCAGCAGTTCAAGACACATTAGGTGATCGATACACGGACAACATGGAAAACATCTATAAAATCACCATTCGCTACATTTTGGACACTGTGGTCAAAGGTTTCGACTTAGGACGTCCAAAAACTAGCACAGCCAGCAATGTACTGCCACCAAAGGCATCACCAGAGCCTTCCCCTTCACCCCAAGATTCAAAAGAAGACAGCGAAGAACCAAATACACAGAACATGGCAACTCAAAACGAAGTTGCAAAACATTCAACTGGACCATCGTAAGTTGTGGAATTGCAGAGAGCAAAAGCATATATTATTGACAGAGTACAATGATTTATTGCGCTGCCAACGGTTTTTTTAAAAGCAACCTATTTTTTAATGTGTACCATCGAATTTGAAATAGTTGGTGCTCTGCTTTCAGAAGTTTTGATAACAATTATAAGCAGAAAATACGCAAATGAAATCATGAAGCGTGTAGTTAGCTGTAAAATTTTCTGAGGAGAAACAGAAAATATATTTATATTGCTATCTTAATGTGAAATAGTCTTTTTTCTTTTTATAAATTGCCAAATATATGCATTTAACTTTATACAATTTTAAGTACCTATCTTTTCCACCAGGCCAAATTTTTAAGCAGATTGATTTTGATTAATTTGATATTATAGTAGGTCTCATAGACACCCAGTAAGTAGTTTCGATTCGTATAATTCAAAAATGCAAAATAATCTTAAAAAAACAAATTTAAATCCAAACTATTTCTTAAAAATAGCAAGTTGTTAAATAAAAATCATTAAATAATTTTGGTCCATGATACAGTATAAAAACACGATATAGTGTTATCATCAGAACAACGACACTTTAGTCAATCATTATAAATGATGATTGTTACTGTATGGAAATTTATTAGAAATATGGTGAATAATCACTTGAAAAATTCAAATTAACCATGCCTCTGTATTCTTGAATCTAAGATAATATAAGCGATCAAAGAAGCATTTCATATCTATATATTTATTTTAAATACATCTTTTTTTCATGTAAATGCTTAAGTTAAAATACTTTTTTTTTTTTTCAAAGCTGACTTACATATTAAACATATTTGAACAAAATATAAAATGTTGTGAAAACTTTCTTGTGTAAGTAACCATTATACAACATAGAAATGAATTCTTCATTTTATAAATAAAAGTGTAGTTTAATTAAAGATTTGTAAAAATATTAAATATGCTGTGTGACTATGGTAAGAAAAAAATTAGGTGATGAAAGAAAAAAGTATTCACTTGTGCTTATAATCATATTTTTGTTTATTTCTTGTATTATGTGTGAATATTGTGTAAAAATTTTAAAATATATATAATAAACTTGTGTAACATCTACATTTTCATATTCAGTCTGCTGCATTTATGGGATACATTCTTTCACACACAAAAAAGAACACTTTTTGCACAATTCTTTTCACATTTCATTCTGTGACTAAAATAATTTCTTTTTTTCCAACTGAGTAGGATACTGACACGAACTTTAGAAATTAAATACTAGCAGAATTTGCACAGCATACCACTGGTATGAAAAATATCAGTGGAAGCAAAACACTGTAGTATAAAATAAAAAGCTAAGAAAAGAAAATATTTTTTGATTTTTTTCCCCTTTATTTATTTATTGTGACAATGATAAGAGATAGAAAAGAAGAAAAAATACTATACTTTTTTTATATACAAAATAATTACTATGATTCATACAATTTCAAAAATTTTTAATAATACAGCAAAAATATAAAAGGCTAAAATCCATATTTTGCTTGAGTTTCACGACGTGTACTTCTGTTCAAAGACCACTGGTTCTTTAAATCCAACTCTCTTTCTTTTGCCTATAATTAATAGTAAACAATCAATTTTAGCATCATCCATATACTGGAGGCACAGATTTATTAATAAGTTTACTTATAAGTATTCTTAAATAACAGAAACTATTAAAAATAAAATCTATAGTACTTTTATATGAAATATGTAAATTTTGATGTGAGCTGAAACTAGAAATTCAATTAGATTCTGGATATTTAATGATAAAAGTCATTCATAATAGAATGAATGATTTTTATAAGTCTTATTATTTCAGAAGACTAGATGTCAATTGAAATATCCCCATTTGTAAATTAATAATGAATTCAAATATCATTTGGCACAAAATTCAAACTTCTATTTATTTTTTTACATAAACAAAGGATTATACATTAAGCTTTATTAAAAACAAATTGCATTTGGTGACCAACTGATTTGAAAAGGATATTGATTATCTTTGATTTCAATTAAATTCTTTAAATATAATTTCATACCCATGATATCACGAATTTGCCAGGCATTAAAGATGTATTCCTTTAATTGTCTTATATATGCTGCATTCATTGTGTATATGAAATTTTATAATGGAGAGCAGCCCCATGATATCACGGCTCTATTAAAAATACAAATACACTGAAAAATTATCTTTTAAATTTTAGAGTAATTTAATTCAACAATGGAAGATTGATTTGCTCAAGTGATTAGATATTTGATGTAACAATGCAAATAATTTGAATTTCAGAGCAACAATGTAATATATTGTTATTGGAAATCAGGCAAAAATATATTTTTAAGAAACTCGGGGAAAAAAATTTATGACTATTAAATTGGTTTCATTAGAAAGTCCATTTTTTTTAAACTTTGAAAAAGTAATTTTACAGTAATTCTAAAATGTATTTTAGTGCAATAATATTTTCAGAAATTATTGCAGAAAAATAACAAAATTCAGCTTAATTTTTAATTAATTAAGATTTCAATTTTAAAAAAATTTTTAAGTTACTCTGAAGTGCACATTTATGCCCTCCAAACTATATAGTGCCAAATTTGGTAGATATAGGCCAAAAAGTCCAACCTGCAAAGTGCTAACATATACACACATTCATCTTTATTATCAGTAAAAAAGTATACAAATATTAATTACTAGCTGTTTTAAAATTGTCAAAGTGTTTCGCCAGAATAAAGGCTATCCTGTCTGTTAAACTATTAATAAGAAAAGCATTATTCCTTAAAAATTCCTCTTCATTGATAAGATATTTCTTTAAAAAAAAATCAATTTAATAGAAATTGAGATTTATATGAAAAATATTTATCAATTTATAGGCATGATTTTGAAATAAAAGCAACTAATATAAATGATTTATATTAAATATCAATACATGATCAGATTCAGCAAGGAGATCAGAAAAATTAAAAAATGTTTATGACAGGGGTGTTTGTGGGACCCCAAAAAATCCCCTGAAACTTTTACGGACTTACTACCGACATTTTGGAGTTTCGAGAAGGGGGGGGGGAGAAATGAAAAATTACAATTATGAAGTATTGAATGACCTAATTATAAAAGTTCAATGAATTACTTTTTTTGCAAAATTAAGACCTTTGAACCCAGGTCACGTGATCGCACATCTGGTCGAACGAAGTCTCTCCCTTTTTTTTCTGCCGCGCCTACTTGCCGAAAAGAATCCAGAAGAGAATGTCCGAGAACCGGGGGAATGAGTCATAACTCGCAATAAGGAAAGAACAAAAAAGAAGTTTTTTCCCCCTTTTCACGCATTATCACTGCCTTTGGAGAAAGTAAGGAAAAGTTTTCACCACACACACTGACCTTGCGTTTTCTGCTTTCAAAGCAAACAAAATTACCCAGATCAAAATAAATAATTCATTATTATTCCTACTTCCTTTTGAATGACGATCCCCGGAATTTCCGGGTATCGAAGTTCAAAATCCCCGGAATTCCGGGGTTTCCCCGGAGCACAAACACCCCTGTTTATGTCAAAATGTTACGTTGATATGATGCTTTGGCAAACAAACTGAAATAATTTGAAAATTTAGCTAAATCTCTAAATGTACTGACATGAGAAATATGTTTACAAATAAGAACCCTGCATCAAAATTTTTTAAATATTAAATTATTGAAAGAATACATTTTTACATTTTTTTTTCTTTTTTCTTTTCTGCTATAATGTCTAAAAGGAAATATATATAGTTACCATATTATAAAAGCATTAATTTAAATCTGACCTGCAAAAATATTTCACTACACCAAACTTATCAATGAAATAAAAATCTTTTCATTCAACGAGTTTGAATTCAAAATCTTATTTTTAAAAGTGTATAATTTCCATCCTCAGGAAAGTCAAAATTTGGCAGTGAATTAATCCAAAGAAGACAAACCTTGGTAATAACAACTCTAATAATGAAAAAGGTGAATTTTTAAAAATTAATTTAATGAATATTCAATAAACTTCAAGAACATTTAGAAAAAGAAAGATGATGTGAACAAAATTTATTCAAAACAGATGAACGGGAAGTATGGAGTGAATTCATCAAAATCTGAAAAAAAAGTACTTACCTGAAAAGCTAAATATGTTATTTGATGTTTACGTTTTTGTTGTTGTGTAGGCATTTCACCTTTTCTTTTTGAAGGACGATGAATTTTTTCCTCTGTTAAAGACTGCATCAACCATTGTTCTTTTCCTGTAAGCTGATCATCAGCATTGACATCAATAATCTGTACCTCTTCTTTCTTCCGGCCTAGCATTTTTTTAAACTGAATAGAAAAAACTGTTAGTCAAATATTCAAGTTCTCAAACACCAAACTCATTTTCATACATCTTTCAAAGAAAATTCATACATCTTTTTAAAAAATTCATTCAAAACAATTTGTAAATAAATAAAAGCTAAAATTACTTTATATTAAAGAATATATCATTTATTCTTTGTGTTGTTTTGCCTAAAGTCAACTAAATATTTAAACCACAAATCAAAAAGATTTTTAATAAATATGGACACTTAAACAGATACTCCAAATTAATAAAACGTTTTATAAGAAAAATATTATTTCTATATATATAACTAGTAAATCTCACAGCATAGAGTATTTCTTCAAAGAATATAAGATATTTTTGAAGTAATGTTCATTGTGATGGAATACATCTTATCAGATACAACTATAAAATACATTCCATGACCTAGTCTAAATTTCTGATCAAATTTTTATCATTAAGTAATTAATATAAATACATTTCTTGGGATTAAAATCTTTTTATGCACAATTTTGCTGTTTTATCTAATGGAAATGCTTAATTTCATTTTAAAGCCCAGAAAAACCTTTAATTATGTAATAGCAATAGCAATAAAAAAAAACTTTATGAAAATTTATTCATCAAAGATTACTAAAATCAGATGAGAAAGAATAAATCTTATATAAATAGATAATACAGAATCAAATTATGTTGTAGATTTTCAAATTAAAGGACAAATTCATATGATCTTTAATAAATTTTTAATAAGTGCTTATTCAAAAATACAGCAAAAATAAATAATTTTGTTTTTTAAATATTACAAGGATAGTTATTAATTTTAAATAAATAAATATACTTACACTTTCATCTTTTAAAAATTGTGTTTCAACATCAGTCTGATCGACATCCTGAACACTTTGGTAATTCACACTCCAACCAGTTTGATCACTAGTATATGCAGTTTGAACATTTTCATTCCATTCATAATTTCCTGAATAGTTTTCACTCTGAGAAGATGAATATGAAGTAAAAGGTCCTGATGCAGCTTCTTCTTGATAAATTGGTGTTATAGTATGAGATGCACTTTGGGTAGGTTCAGGTAAAGATGAAAAAAGTGAGCTCTTATTAGGAAGCTGAGTATTCAACACATTATTTTCTTCAATTTCAGTTTTTTTATTAGCAGATTCTAGTGAAAAGAAGTCAAATGTAGCTGAATCATCACCATCTTCATCATTATTTGTAGAAATATTTTCAGAAGAATGCTCTGCTTTTGAAACAGAAACACGATTAATACTTCCACTTGATGAAGATTTCTTGGGCACAGGTTTGATTTCTGGTGTTTTCTTTTCAGCATTCTTTTGTTTTGTGAGTATATAAGGTGTAAGACCCCGCTGTGTAACTGAGCTAGAATATTTAGGAGGTGGAAGCATACTCAGTAATCCAGAACCCCCCTAAAAATTTTTTTAGTACATTAGTAAATTGATATGTGAATATCAATACAATTTTTTATTAACATCTCATAAGCATCTTATAGAAATAATGTTAACACATTGTGTACGGGTCACGAGATTTCTCATTTTTATTAGGCCGAACATTGCGGTCAGATCATGAGATTTCTTGTTTTTAACAGGCCAGATGCTGTGGCCGGGTCACAAAACATCTCGTTTTCCTGTTTTTTCAGCTTAAGTGATGCATAACCAACCAGAGGCAAATATTTTTGTTACGTTACCAGGGTAACAAAGTCTTACGCATTCTTATGACAAATGATAAGCAAAATAACTGAATGTCGATATTCCGAAAATGCGGAAACAATCAGTAAGTATAGCTACTATGACAGCAGATCTGTGTCGATCATTCACCATACCTTAAAAAGTGTTTTATTATTGTACATTTTGTTATTTCAAAGTTTGTGTTTTAATTTGTAAGGAAACCGCTTTTTAAAATGTAAAAATCTTACATAACATATAAATGCATAAAATAGATAGTAATATTTAAGAATACTTTATGTAAATATAATACCAAATGCAAATTAAAAATGTGCATATATGCATCTATTCCTTGCCAAACATGCTTCTAGAGCATTCAAAAATATGCAGGCCTTGGGAGCGCATTGAGCGTTGTACGCAATGTGTTAAAGGAGCCAGAATAATAACAATAGACTTCACAGAAGAGATATATTCATTTAGAAATTCATCATATTGCATAAAAACTAATATTCTCTATTAAAATCTATTTAAAAAGTAGACACACTTTTATCAAATTCAAAAAAAACAAAAAACAGTAAATTTAGAATCACTTTTTATAATCTTAAAAGTTTTTAAAATCCTTAATATAAAAAAAAATTAAATTTTTATGTTTAATTAAAATTTATTCTTAGGAAATACTAATTGTTCCTGTGAATTAAGAACTCTTAAAAATAAGCATACATAAATCTTTTTCTAACCAAATTACTGAAACAATTCAATATTTTCATAAAAGGTCATGGAGTGCTATTTGAGTATCCTAAAAGATTATGAATATAAGTTACTCATATAAACTTAAGTCTTGTTTAATTATTTTACATCAATTTTTGAATAAATTAATTTGCCTTCAACATTATAAAGATTTTAACCACTCTCTATTTACTCTTTATCTCAAACGGATATGGTATAGAGTAGGCCACTGATTAAAATATTCTAGGTAGCAGCAAAAAATACATAATTGTACAAAAAATGTGTAGTATTAATCATTCAACATAATTTTCATTACATTGAATGCTTTATAATTCATAATTTTTTAAGCATTCCTTTTTGTATTTAATCTCAAATATTTCTTTAATATAAGGAAAATTTTGCAATAATTTAATTTCAATTTTTAAACTAATAATATTCAATTTCTTAGGAATCAATCATTAAATTTCAAATGAATATAAAACTTACACATACATTTATACTTTAAAAATTACACTTAAAAACTAAAAATATTACTATCACATACAAACCTTAAATGCTGGCTTTGCCTTCGATTCTATTTTGATATCCTCATCTTTAAACTATGGATTAAAAGAATAAAAAAGAAATTCAAATTTAAAATAAGTCTTATGAGCATAGATTATTTCAGAAATAAAATGATTTTTTAACTAATCAAATGCAATACAAAATAAAAATATTCATGTAATCATGTTGCTACAATGCTAGTTTTTAACATATAAATCTTATAATAATATAAGATTTATATATTAATAGTCTATGTGTTCATTATACATATATTTACAGTATTTTTATGTCAAAAGAAGAATCTTCTCTACAAAAATCAAATTCCATTCTAACTGACAGGTAGAAAAGGTAGAAAGATGAATTAATCACAAGTCGTATATATATATATATATATATATATATTATTTCTCTTTAGTATTTTCATTCAAATGGAATATAAAAATTTAATAACAAAAATAAAAATTTCATCTCTATATATATTAATTATTGTATGTGAGATAAAAACTATACATCTTTACACTACTGTTTATACTGTGAACAGAACAAAAAAAACAACTCAAAATTACATTTTATTTAGTTATTTATTATTTTGTGTATGTGTGGTTTTATGTTGACAAGAAAATGGACAGTTAAAATTCATTACACTTCAATGACATTTTATTAAAAAATTTGTTAGTCGCTTTCATATGATTTTAAAATATTAAATATGCCAAATAAAAATAAGTAAAATTGAAATATCACTTGATGACAAGAAAATGTTATTTACACTTCATCATTAAATATACAAAAACAAAATACAAATTAAATTAATTGATATGGATATTAAATTATGTGATGAAATATGATTCAATGATGATATATATTTTGTAAAGTAATTAATATATATATATAGATATAATTACTTAGTAATTCATATATATATATAAATATTACATCAGAAATTAGCTCATAATAATATCTTGCAAAATCCTTTAAAAAAAATTGATTAAAACTAGAAAAAAAAAAAAAGATAATGAACAATATAAATTCATGATCCATAAGAAGTACTGAATACTTAAATGTATAGTTAAACATGGGGAAAAAAAAACAAAAAAAAACTAGAATATTTTATGAATTAAGCTAATTTGTAATTTAAATTTTTTTTTCACTTAAGTCTGCAAGAAAAAAAATTGCATTTGAAAGAAACTTAATAAAACAATGCAATATATTGAAAAACAAAATCAAAATAATTCTTCAATAACCATCAAATATTATTATTACTTTCAAGTAATAACAATAAGCATTACATTCCTATTGATATTTTTTAAATATGCTTAATCCCAACAGCAAAATTTAAATTTCTTCAAAAATTTGATGTAAATAGTTCCATTTACCATGCAAAATAATCAAAATTCTTAACACAATTTTTTTATTTAGTTAAAATAAAATAAAATAAGTATAAAAAATTCCATAGCACTATTAATATTAACATTTTGGTACTTGTTGGTTATAAGTGACCAAAAAGCACCATGAAATTTTTTTTTTTTTTTGCCAATTTGGAGATTTCAATTGACTGCATGTGATTTGATCTATATTTATGCATATATTTATTATGTATATATGTATGCACTTGAGTATATTTTTATCATTTGGTAAAAAATTTTCTTGCCACTTTTGAGTCACTGTTAAAACTGACAAGTACCAACATTTTAATTCAGATTATTGCAGAACCAGAAATATATAAAAATGAATCTAGGCAGACCTCAAAATAAGCTTATATCAACAAGATTTTTAGTTAAAAGATTATATATATATATATGTAAACATAATTTTTTGAAAGTAGACGATAGAGAAGACACTTTGCATTTTTAAGTTTAAATTATTCTCTTTAATCTATCCCGGGAAGGCATAATTTATTTACAAGAGGTGATGCAGACAAGGCACGTTCATTCACATCAACATATTAGGTAAGAAGAGAGGCAAAAGAGTGAGAAACAAATTATCCCTGTCTTATATAATATGAGATTTCTGACATATGTCAATTTGATTGGAATTTCTCACATATTTGCGACCTTGACAAGAGAAACAGAGGGATCCTTTACAAGAATTTGTTTACATCAGCGATTCTCTATGCCTTCACTCGGCATGTGGGAATTGCTGACACAATTATTTTTACAAAGTGTCAGTTAAATTAATTCAAAAGAAATAGTGGAATGGGATCAGGAAATAAGAGAATATTTTAGAATGACTTTGACATGGACTGCATTAGGCTAAAAAATTAGGAAATTAACTAGGATTAAATTAAATTTTAAAATATCATTACATATATATATATAAGGCACAATTTCTTAATGACAACTATATTTATCTCAAGTCTTGAAAGTACAATGCTTTTATTTTAGTTTAAATTATGAAAACATTGATTAAACCAGTAGTATTTAAATTATATATTATTATACAGAGACCACACAAATCAATTTGGGACTTATTAAAACACTAATAAATTTCTTTTTCAAAACAGATTTTAATATATATATATATATATATACTTAAAAAGCATCTTTATTTAACACATTTCACTAAGCTATTTTTTTATTAATGACAGTTTAATTTTCATATTTTGCTCTTTTATTTTAAATATATTCAAGTGAAGTATTAGGTTTTGATTCACAGTTGGGTTCAAGAAATGTTTTTGCTATAGAAATAAGTTGATCAAAAGACAATTAGAGAATACTATCCTAGAGACAATATCCATAAACAATTAGAGATAAACAGTTTTTGAAAATAATTATGCTGCTATTATGAAAATTTTAAGAATTTAAAGTATATAATAGAAAGACAAACCTGATCCAATGATGGAATAGTAATTTTTACAGTTTCTCTTCCTTTTTTAGCAGCAGGCTTGGGAATGGAATCAAAATTTGGAATATTTCTTTCTCCAGCTTTATTAAAATTTTGCTCCTCATATTTGGAAATATTTTTCTCCTCAGATGATTGAAGACTTAATTTGTCAGATTCAGAAGTGGATTTGATTTCTTCAGATTCTTCTTCACTGTCACTGCTTCCATAACATACTAATGACATAGTATAAACTGCAAACAAAACAAAATTTTAACATCCATCTCTTTATTCCATTAGAAATTACTTTATAATTTTATTGTATAATTAATCTTGCTATACTGTTCACTTCTTTTAATTATATATACTGAAGGGGAGTTTAAAATTTGATCAAGTAATAACAATAGCATTCATATTAACATATCAAAGTAATTATCACATTAATTAAAATTCTATATAAAAACTAAGAAAAATCCACAACATAATAAAATACAATATCATTTTCTTTCATTCCATATTTAAATGACTGAATAGCCACATAACTGGACATATAAAAAATAGTCATAAAAATGTAAAACTTTTTTGACTCAAATTTTTTTTAAATATATACACATGAAACAACAGAAATTATTCCTTCCTTTACACAGAAATTATACATCTAGTAATTCAATATCTTTTTTCACTGCCCCATATGCGGAGTAGGATTTTTATTTCCCAAAATGTTATATTAGATATTAAACTAGTAAAAAATAATCCCATAAAGACTTGTTTTATGAGGCTATTTTTTAATCTTTATTCAATTATTTTATTTAATGTTATTCAATAAATAATCATTAAAAAGGTATATTTAATCTTAGTTTGCTTTTATTTCCTATTATCTAAAAATCCAAGAACAATTCAGTAAACTGAACATGATTTCAAATACAAATCTTACTTAAGATATTTCACTTATGTATAATGCACTACACTACGAAATTTTTATATAAAATTTTTAAGGTCACCACGGATGAAAACTGAAACAATATTTCTTGAAACACAACACGAACAAATATTTTGCCCTATACTTGAAAAGTAAACAAATGAGATAGTCCTAAATATTTGTTTAATCCGTTACACGATGCAGGATTAGTAGAATCGACTTCGCCTCTAATGGATTATCATCTATTTCAATTAAAAACATAAGAATATTTTAAATGATTAATTATGTATTTTTATGGTAAATAAATAATGATATAATAGTATAGTATTAAATTTAAATAATTTGTTCAGTTTATTCAAAACTATAAATAAACTAATGAGTAGTGCATCGATGGTTATTATATTTAAGATATGAAATGAAGAGATCATATTTACTAGATTGCAATGTAAATAAATAAAAACCCGGTTTCGTAGTCAAGTTGCTGTCATTTTTTTTTTCTTTCGCTTGTAATTCATTTTATATGCTAGTAAACTATTTTCCGGATGATAAAACCATATCATTTATGTTTCCACTGTAACAAAAACTGATTTCACGGTAACATGCAGAATGCTTTTAATCATTATTTCATTTTAAACTCATACATTTCTTTGCAGAATAATACTTAGACTTTTAAAATAAGTTATTTAAATTTAATTGTAGATTTTTATAATTCTTACCTATTTTGATACTACTCCCAATATATATTTTTTAAATTTTTTGACTAAGGAGTTATTCGTTAGTTGTTAAAACTTTTTAATAATTTCATTTTTTTAAATGCGTAAAGAATAGCATATGACAGAGTACACTAACGATAAAATGAAGATTACAATTGTATATATATATATATTTTATATTGTATACAGTGCACGAAAAAGATATTTTTTTAAATTTTTAATTGAATTGTTTTAGAATATTAAAAATATACCATTGTTATTATCAAATCGGAAATGATAGATAGAAGAAAATATTTTTGATAAGAATATTTTAATATGGATATTATAATGTGTTCATAATTTTTAAGATTTTTTCCCCCTAATATTATTATTTTATTCTGAAAATGCTTTGCTTGAATTTTAAAAATACTTTGTACTAAATGGTCAGTTTTTCTATTTAAAGTTCTTTTGATGC
This sequence comes from Argiope bruennichi, assembly GCF_947563725.1. Lineage (NCBI taxonomy): Eukaryota > Metazoa > Arthropoda > Arachnida > Araneae > Araneidae > Argiope > Argiope bruennichi. The sequence goes on along the minus strand of NC_079152.1, from coordinate 112,573,558 downwards.
AGCTATAAATGTAAATAACTGCATTTCATTGATTTGAAAGAAGATACTCACAGTATGAAAAAACTGAAATTTAGCATTAGTTTCACTGCAAGCTGTCTGGAATGTGTCAATATTTATCATTATATATTGAAGAAATTTGTATGACTTGCAATCTTCTTGGCAAAATAAAATGGCCAAATATTGATATGCTTTGATTTGCTTTCATATTATCAACAGTACCCAGTCTTAAAGTATGGCTTAGAAAATAGGGAGGGGCAATTTTTTAAAATTAATTTGTATAAAATAAATCATTTGTTTTTATATTATTAGGGGAAAGGATTTGCTTGCCATCCCCATAGTTTTCATTTAATCTAATGTTTTTGTGAATGATACTAACGCAGAAGCTAAAAATATTGGCATGCAGTTTTTTCTTCATATTTTAAATTGTTTATATTTGTTCATTTTTAACATAGTTTACACAGCAGTAGGTTAAAAACTAAGGTTATACAAATAAAATAAAAATTTACTATCCCTTAAATGATTCAGAATCAAGAATTAAAAAAATAATTAATGAAATGTTTTTTCTCCCTTCTCTCCTCCAAATAATCAGAACTAGCTTTAAAATGTTCAGAGTGCAATTGGATATAATTTTGAATAGATCTAGTACCCAACTAATTTGCAGATTTGAGTAATTATAAGAAAATAAAATAAATTTTATAAAAACTGTTTTCAGAATCATACTCTTATTGGTAAGATATTTAAAATTACAAATTCAATTTTTTTTTTAATAATTTTCTTTTTTAGCCCTTATGTTCATTTTGTATAGTATACCATACATACAACTTTATAAAAATATACTACCACTATAAAATAATTTTAACTTAGTTTTATTAAACGATTTTTATTACATGATTTTTGTTATTTATTTTTTGATCTTTTTATAGCATAAAGAAGCTACCTATATACATTTTTTTTTTCTTTTCTTCAAAAAAGCAATTTTGCCACAATAAGGGTTAAATATATATTATGATAAAGCTTCTTTCTATGAAATTAGTATATGAAATTTTTTTTTGTATAAGAAATTATTATTTCTAGTAATTTCTTATATATAGACATTTTAATGTGCTCTATTCTCGAAGAATTTAAACATCTATATATTCTTTTTGCTATGGAACAGATAATTTTATTATAATTCATCAATGTTGTTTAAGGAAGTCAACAGTAAACATCAACTTTAAAACTATTGTATTTTTATTGTTATTATTGCATAATTCTTTTGTTAAATTATTATAATTTTTTAATTATGAACATATAAAAATATAGTATTAATAATTTTTTTTAAATAATTTAAAAAAAACAACGATTTAAATTGATTGAGAATAATTGTCTTCTTAATAAAAAGCAAAACTACATTTATTTGTCTCTACATTTCATGTGGACCTCAGAAGTAGGGATTGCAATATCGGACCAAAATTTCAATACCGGTATTCGGTATTTATTAGATCTTAATACCGGTATTAGAAATTTTAGAAAAAGAAAGAAAACACAGGTGTTTCTTCATTTTATTTGCCAGTTTTAATAGAGAGTGTAAATATCACAAAAAAAAATAATTTGCAGCCTATAAATTATAACAGTATATAAAGAATCACAAAAAAGCAAAGGGACATCTTATTTATTTAAATCACAAAAAAGTGTAAATATCACTATTCAGTCTGTGGTACTATGACAAATTTTTAAAAAGTGATCTTAAAAAACATAATGCATCAATTGTACTGTCATTAAACCTGAAAAGTAATTTTGTGCAAAAATTACCAGCTGTCGAAAATGCTCTTTCAGCATCAACGCTAGTTGGTGGTACTCTTAGCAATGCACGATATACTTTTTCCAAGTATTTACCCCTAAATCCCTCATCTTCAAATAAATCGATTTCTCGTTGGATGATTTTGGATATAGCTGATTTCTGTACTGTATTTTGGTTCATTGAATTTTTTTTATTTATCGCTAATTCTAATTTTTGTTCAAGAGGCATTTCCTTTTCATTATCGACATTAGTATCATCATAATCTTCGTTAACTGAACTGAACACTTCTGAATGTGGATAGGTAATCAGATTTGAATTGGTTATTTTCTTTTCTTATTTTCCATATTCATTTTTAAAATCATTATAATTATGTAAATACCATAAGACATTTTCTATTTCGGTATGCCTTTCTTCTGTGCGATTTTTCAATGTAATATATAATTCTACAGATAGTGATGTGTGCTGTTCTTTCAGTGACTGCAGCATGAAATTTGTTGCATTAGCTGTTAATAAATTAGAATCTCTCAATTGTAATGTAGTCAGTTTTATTGGAAGTAGAGCTGATACAATTCTGGATATTAAGTCGAATTCACTCTCTGAAAAATTCATTTCAAGGTTTATGTCGATTATTGTTTTTTGGATTGGATTTCTCAGTTTCAAAAATCATTCCATCATTAGGAGTAAACTGTTCCAACGTGTTTTAGAATCTAATATTAACAGATATTCTGTTTTATTTTCAGTTAGTATATATTTTTGTAATATGGCATTTTTTGTAGAGGGACGTTTAAATATCTTAACAATTTTTCAAACTTTATAAATTATAGGAAGCAATTCTTGATGGGTCAATATTTCATCCTTATTAGCAATATTGTCTTCAACAATTACATTGTCGTTATCTTCATTGTCAATATCACTCTCTTCCAAGTCAGAATCCGAAGTTTCTATATCCACAGTATTTAGATTCTTATGTTCTTTATTTTTTTGGTATAATATATCAATTACTCCTAATTCAATACCATGAGCATAGCACAATTGCTGATTTGCACCAAACAACTTTCCAACTTTTTTCATAACTGTTGCTCCATTAGTCATTATGTATACAATATATTTCAAGGATAATCCATGTTTTCCTAATTGAGATTTAAGCAATTAATTAGCTAATTTTCACCCATTAGGGAGACATAAAAACAAAAACGAATACTATTTTGCTATGTTGGAGATCCCTGAACATATAGTGGAGATACTTTTAAAAATTTCTAGTAAATACCGAAAAACCGGTATTTAAACTTGTGAATACCGGTATTACAAAATTGCACAAAGAGCTCAAAATACCGGTATTCGGTATACCAGTATTGAAATCCATACTCAGAAGCTGTGTGTCCCTTGAAATTCAGTCAAAAATTTTCAAAACCCTACAAATTGTAAACTGGTGCAATTTTTTTTTTTTTTCTTTTTTTCCCAATTTTATCAATGGAAAGCAAAAATGTTTAAAGCTTTCTATAAAACAGGATCACCACTTGATATGTGACAGCTAAATAGATATCAGTCCCATGCCTTTTTGTTTAGTGGAAATTTGGCATGAACTGATGACTTTTTTATTTTCGCAATATTTTTGTCTTGATTTTATTATAACAGCATATCCTCCGACAGCTACAGAATTTCTAGTGAAAACTGCAGAGCTATAGATGTGGAAAACTACAGTTTAATATGTAAATACAGAAAACTTTTAAAAAACACAAAAAGGCACTCTTACTAACTCTTTGCACACAGCTATACTGGTTGTGAAAGAGTTTTTAGCATGGATAGGAAAAACAAATAGAATCTCGTTCTAACAATATAAAAACACTGGTGTTGCTAATAAATATGGAAATTTTTTTATGATATTAAACTGAGCAATGAGGACTTCAAAAAGGCAAAAATGCTTGTTATTAATGAAAAAAATAGTAAATGTCTAACAAATAGTGTTAATTTATTTGATTTACAAAATTATACTCTGTGATTTTTTTAAATAAAATTATTTAACTTGTATATTTATTATGATTGTTTTATTTTTTAAAAATTTATTTAAACTAAATTTTGTTGTGAAAAGTTAAATATTAACCTCTTAGTCTTTCTAGATCAACAATCCATCTGTTAGGTCTTTCTATTTCCTAGAAAATAAAAATATTCCATATATTTTCTTGAAGTATTCAGTTTAAATAGCAACTTACTGAATTACTGAGCTTATTTGCATTGCTATCTATTTTATAATTGAACTATATTTGTTTGCATATTTATAATATATTATTTATTTTTTAGTCAGAAAATTGGAATTAAAATATGGAAGAATCAATTGTGTGTCCAATTTGTGGTATCTTCCTCCAAGAGCCGTATATACGATGTGTGGAATGTCATCACTCTTTTTGTCTTCAATGTTTTGCTAAAGGACGTGAATATGAAAATCACAAGAATAATCATTCATATACTGTAATGGTAAACATTGATTTTTCCCCCCTTAATGAAGAGCATTATGTGATGCATCAATGCAGTAAACACCTCTTAGGAAACACTATAGAAAACTCAGGAAACACTATTTCTATAGTCTGGCAGAACTTTCAGCTTCTTAGAAATAAATGTGTATGGTCAATAATATGGCTGTTAAATTGCACCAGAATTTGTGTATAAATAAATGTTGACTATTAAGACTTTAATATAGGCCATATAATGACTTTAATATATTGATCTTATTTTTGTAAAAATAATAAAACAAGAAATTAATATAAAGAGTGATATCTATTATTCTAGCAATCATTATGTTATTAATAATGAAGTGAAATTAAGAAAGATAATAAGGAAAAACATAAAAGTTAAAATTCTAATCTTAACTAAATCTTTCTTTGTTATTGTTAAATTTTCTGTTGTTGCTTTGGATAATATCTATTAATTTACTCTAAAATTATGTCATAAAATATTTAATAATTTTCCAAGTTAATTATCAGAAAACTTTTTTCTTCTCTAATTATATATGACTTTAACTAATTAAAGTCAATTTATTTCAAAATAAATATTTCAATAAGTTTTTTAAAAATTTTGTTAATAATTTAAAGATTAAGCAAATTGTGATGTAAAGTTAAATTTTGAAAATAAATTTTTGGGAAAAACTTATCATACTAAAATTAAGCTATATCTATAAAACTGTTTATAGATATATATAAAAAGATATTTAAAATATAGTAAAAGTTTCAAAAATTAAAAAATATCTTTTGATTCCTTACTTTATTGTGAAAATAAATCATAGTGAAAAATTTTAAATGGCGATACTTTGGTTTCAAAAAATTTTCTGATTGATAATGCAATCCATTTAAAAATTATTTTGGAATCTGGAAATATATATCAATTTGTTAGTCAAAGAAAAAAAAAGGAAGAAAGAGCACTGAAATGCATTTGGTTTACTCACTGAAGTTAAATATAAATATCTTGTAAATAGGATGCTGGGTATTTATACTTTATAATCTCTATCTGTCATTAATGCCTGCAGTTAAAAATTCTCTCTAGAAGGGTTTTTTTTTTAATAAGAAAAAACAAAAACTGTATGTGAAAGTCATAATAAATCCTTCACTTGAATTATCCGTTTGTGGCATAATTTCTGATTTATTTCATAATATTTAAGAATTGTTAGGTATGTGGAATTGTGATTATTGTTATATATGAAATTTGTATTGAGTACAAACATTTATGATTTAAGTTAAAATATACTTTTGCTGTTTTTTTATAGAGGAACAATTTTACTCTTCTGGATTCTGATTGGTTGGCATATGAAGAAATTAAATTACTGAATGCTGTTGCGGATCATGGAATTGGAAACTGGTATGATGCACTTATTATTTTATTTTGTGTTTTTAATATCTCTAATTTTTGTTCTATATATTTTTGTTAAAGACTGAAGATTTCAATTGAATGCTCATCATAAAAAGATTATGAAAATCAAATATAGATATTTATCAGAATTTTTTTTTATGTCTATAAATTTTTAAAGGGTGATGACATTTATTTTTCAACCATGAGTTATTTATTAATCTAAACCTAAAAGAAAAACATTTAAAATGTACTTTATAAAATTAGTTATCATTTTCAAATAGATTAAAAATTATTGAATGGTAGGAGACAAATTATTTTCTTAGACATAAGTTCCTTAATATTGTATATTTTATTTTTGTATAAATTATGATAAAACTCTTTCAAATTAAAATTCAACTATTATATCACTTCCTTTGCAGCTGAGATAAAATCTTAGAATTAAAGTCTCTGAAAATGAGTACTCCTAAAATACTCTTTAATATCTTGTCAATAATTTTGCAAGGGATGTGTAAGTTGCTTGATTTTTACTTCACATTTCATACTATTTGTTATGTAATGCTCATGAAATATTACTTTCTAATGGCAATAAAACAATCAATGAGTTTGTCCACGACCTTCGTAAAACAAGGCCTCACAACTTATTTGTGACGTCACACGAGTAGGATGATTGGCTGCCATGAGCAGAATCCCGCATTCTTCCTTGATGTTTAGGTATATTTTAAATCCACTTAAAAATAACTTATTATTAATATTAAGACATTTACCTTGCATAAAATTCAAAATTATTTATTTTTTCCCTGTGTGAATAAAAGAAACTGCATGGAAGAAAATCTTAAGGTCCTCTATAGCTTATTGATCATTTCATAACATTCAAACTTCATTTAATAACATTTAAATCACAATGTAAATTTATTAGATATATACATTGGGGTATTATTGTTAGTTTTTCTTGTTTTAATGGAGATTTTCGTTTTTATTTTATTAAAAATCGTTTTGTTTTTTCCCTGAAAATATTTTTTAAAGTTTAAAATTAAATTAATACTTTTTAAAGCTTTTGGTGATTTTTTTTATTGTAGTGACAGGTAATACATGTATTTTATAAGTTAACGTAAAATTGTTTACTTCTCAAATTACTTATGAACTTTCAAATAAAATATTAATGTATTTAATATAAAATTTAAATTTTACTAAAACTAAATCTGTTGATAAAAAAGAATTACTTTCACAGCTTGTTTTTTCACATGAAGAATTGTTTTCATTTAATATATTAGTAATTCATACAATTTAATAAACTAGCTTTTATTATATATCTGATTTTACATTTCAATGCATTTATAATTAATTTCAATTCAATCTGTAGAAACAGTAAAAGAAAACACACACAAAAAAAATCACACACTATTTGAATCATAACATTTTATTTTCAGAGAGACAATAAAAAAATACATTTTGTTTCCTAACTTTAATATAAATTTCACACAGACAAATGAAAATAATTATAATATTAAATAAAGTTAAAATACAAACTTACAAATTACTTCTAATTTGGAAGAAATTAAAAAAGAATTACTTACTTTAGGAGCTTGAGAAGTGCCTAGACAATTAAAAATTATTTTGTTTGCTTTTTTGATTATACTCCATGTATTTGATTTAAAGTTTTTAAATTTTAAAATCAAATCAGAAAAAGTGTAGATTTTTTCTATCTCCTCTCTTTTTACTATGTCCTGGAGACTGCTATTTAAAGCTCCTTTAAGTTTTCCCCATTTTTTTATGTGTTGCCCTATCCATTGGAGTTTCTCTTCTTTCTTTTGATTCTGAGGAAAAGTAGGAGGGTAAATTAGGGAAAATCGAAGGTACAGCATCAGATACAAGTCTAGAAAAAAAGAAAGAAAAAAAAGTGGAATTCTTTAGATTAAAAAAAATTAGTGATTTATTAAAACAAAATCAAAAACTGTATAGATATTTTCTTAATACATAAACTATAAGCTAACGCATGTTGGACAGTATTAAATAAAATCTTATTGAGTATTAAAAAATAAAATTTAAAATCAACAGAAACATTCATTCATCCAAAATAAATACCTAGTTCAATATTATGTTGGAATATCTATAGTAATTATTTATACTACCATTCAAGTAATACAATATTCTACATGAATTAATCAATTGATTTTACACGGTATGAAAAATGGATTTATAAACAGTAACTTTTCATTACTTTTAAAAACAGTTTCAGATATTTTGTAAAAGTTGCCTTCATTTATAATTAAAGATTGTGCATAGCTAATGATATTTAAAAATAATAATAAATACTAATTGTTTTATATAAAATCTGATGATTTATAGATAAACATATAAAAACTACATTTTCTAAACATATATGAGCATGCAATTCATATTGTTTTTACAACTATATCTAACTTTTTTGCATAATAGTTTAGGATAAAATATAAGTTTAATCTGCTACAATCTATAGTCATGATATATATAATTAAAAATTAAGTTTTATTATTCATTAGAGGATTTTAAACTTTTTTTATAAGAGCATAATAATAATAAATCACTTAAGTATTTTGTAAGATTTTGATGATAATTATTAAAAATTTCTAAAAAAATTGCCTTTTACATTCTAGTGGTACTTGAATAAGTTCTCCTGTACTAGTATTAAATGCTTCTCTAACTGTTAAAAACTGATTTTCTTGAAAATGTTTAGCACAGACCTAAATGTTAGCAACAAATATTAGGCCTGAATCAGATTTTAAAAAATATGTATGAAGTATAATTAAAAAGATACAGAAACAAAACATTTTAAATATTAGGAACAAATAAACAAAAGACTATGAAAAGTAACAATAAAACAAAGAAGTTTTTTATTTAGCTCAAGCAAACAATACCAAAGTAATTGGAAGCATAAGTAACTAAATGTAGAGCAAACAAAAATGACAGAAGATAAATGGAAGTTATACATAATTTTAAATGTTTCGTATTTCAAAAGAATTAATTAACAGAAAATTGTACAAAAAAAATCAAACTTGCCTTACTATATTTTGTTGGTACGAAATCGTCCTGCTTTATTGCAGAGATCCATGCTCTTCTAGTGTTTTCATCATTTGGAAATGAAAATACAGAAACATTGGAGCTATTTTTTGTGTAATTACTTTTACAATTGGGAACACAGCACGCACTAGGCATCTTCATTACGATAAATTAAAATTAATATGCAAAAAGATCAGAAAACTACCAAAAGAGCCAATAACACATTTCCCATTCTTCACTACGATAACGACTATCGTTTTCTACAGAACTCATCCAACCTCATGACGTCACAGGCTGAAAGCGTTGGGAGTTGTGAGGCCTTGTATTACAAAGATCGTGGTTTGTCCTTGATAATATTTTTGTTATCTTAACTCTACTGACCCACTGCATAAAGTTGCATTTCCTTATCCCACAGTTTATGTCCACTTTTCTTTCATATTAAGTATATACTGAAAATGAGTACTCATTTTTAGGATAATTAAATAGCTCTATATAATTTATTTTTTTTTGTATTTTGTGCTTCTTTATTTAAGTTATTCTATGATTGGTGAGTATTAGATATTAATATTTAATTATTCATACACCAAAATTTAAAAACAGTATTTGTATATGCAAATTATTACTCATTTTAATAATAAAACTATTATTGCAGGTCAGAAATTGCAAAGGATGTTGGTACCAGAAATAAAATAGAATGTGAAGAACACTATCTTCAGCATTACATTTATAATCCTGTTTCTCCATTACCAGGTTCGATATAATTATTTATTAGATTATTGCATAAGGAATGATTTTTTTTTTCATAATTATTTTTCATTTTGAAAGGTGTATATCCATTTCTGACATAATTTATGCGTAACAAAATTTAAATAGTAGATTATATTAATAACTAGCCATTTTGCACTATCAGCTTGTCTGCTCAGAATTCATTATGTTTAAATTCAGTTAAATCTATTATTAATACCATGATTTTCATGATTCCTTCAGAAGAGTACTTTTATGGATCAAAATGTGATAAAAATTAAAGCAATGTTGTTGTTTTAGTTTTACACTTATTTTGTTTATTATGTACATAACTTCTAAATGGAGTTGTAATTTTAGTGGGTACTGGTGGGTGTTTTGGTGGGATGGTGTTTTCAATGGCACCATGACATCATAGTGCCATTGGAAACATTAATGTCTGGAGATATGTATCAAATTTTACATTGTGTTTTGTAATAAAATAGTTCAACTTTTTGTTTCCTCTTGTAAATTGGGAAGATAATGAACAGAATGTTTAATCATTAGCTTTCAGAAACAAAAGAAAATCTCCTGATTAAATATTTGATGGAACGATTGAACATCATCACAACAATGAAATCGATTGCTGAAAAGTATGCAAAAAAATTGCCAACATTTTGGAAGAAATTTCATTTATTAAAGTTTTCTTTTATAATATAAATTGCTATAGAAATCAGTTCTGTTTAAAATTATTTTTTAGAAATTTTTGTGGAAAAATCCGAAATCTAACCATCCTAATTGAAATAGGTCCCATGATATCATAATGCCAATAATGTAATTGTTCAGGTTATCTTCTAATTTTGCATCATCTTTTAGAGTATAATAACTTTACTTTCAAATCTCTTATGCTCAATATTTTTGTATTAAAATTCGTATGAACATAAATTGCCTAAATTCATTCTAAATATTTTTAATAGAAATTCAACTTGAAGAGCCATCTGGTGAAATTTATCATCCAACACCTGTAGCATGTACAAGTAAGCTTATTTTTACTATTGTTCATCTTGAAACTTATCCTCAAGCTTAATATTTATTTCAATATATATATATGTGTGTGTGTGTGTGTATATTATTGCACTTAGAGAATAATAATTATTATATTATTGTTCTTAGAAAATCTGAAATTTATAAATTGCTTTGTCCTAAACAATGCTATAGTCCTAAGTCATGCTATCTCACTCAATAATGCAATGAGAGTAATTACAATAAAATTTGAGAATTTATAAATCATTGATTTGAAAATGATTCATTATATTGTTTAGTGATGTAATAAAGGTTAACGGTACAATGACTTTTATTTATATCTTGTTTCCTCACTCTCTCTTTCATCAACTTCTGGTGTTAAAAATGTAAAAGAAATTTTTTAAATTGTTGCCCCAATGGCACCTTTTAAGATATGTGTCCATGTCATAAATCCTCTTCCCAATATATTATTGAATATGCTGGATTTTGCATTTTAAAATCCAGCATTTTCTTGTTGTTTTATATTATTAATTTACTAATATCTTCTATATCACTTCAGAATCCTATTTTGAAAATTACTTTTTGATAAATCTCTTTTAGGATGCTATTTAACTTTAAAATATGATTATTATAAAATATTTGTTAATCCTGACAAAAATATTTAAATATTTAATGTTGTATTTCTTCATTAATTTTTTTGCTGTACTTTCATCAGAACCTGATGAAAGTATTACAAAAAAACTAAAATATTGCATTTATGCAGTGTTTGATTTCTGATTTTCTGCTACTCAGAATCATTACGCTGAGTCAGAGCCACATGAAAGTCCATTAAAATACTTTATTTTCATAGTTGCTAAATAAATAAATTTGTAAAAATTACAAATTCAACGAGTTATAAATTCTTAGAATAATATTAACAGTTTATCAGTATAATAAATAGGGTATTACCTGTCCTTTGTTAATAGTATTACATTACATTTACTTTATTAATAGTATTTTATTAACATCAAATATATGCTTCAATAGTATTGTTTATAAATATCAATGATGAACAGTTTAGAAACATAGTAGATAAATGAAAACATATGCAATTTCATGAAGTAATAGAATAGATTAACTTAAAATAAATCATTAATAAGTTTAAAATTTGTTGAAACATGAAAATAAAATGTTCATGTTATTAAAAAAAGACATCTTTTGCACTGTTTAGGACCTATTCTACCAATGCAATTGTGAATTAAAAATAGTTTTAAAAAATTCAAAATATCTTTCACAAAGTCTATAATTCAAGAGGAGGGTTCTACTCTTTTCTTTGTCAAATGATTTTTGTGAATAGAATTCTTTAATTTATATTTTATTATATTTTTTAAATCAAAATTTAATTAATTTATTTACATTTTCAGATTTTTCTCAAGATCCTCCTCGACCAGTTGTGGGATCCACAATGTATCAAGAAATGGCAGGTTATATGCCATCTCGTGGAGACTTTTCATATGAGCATGATGACTTTGCAGAACTGGATATTAAAGAATTAGCTTTTGAAGATGATGATCCATTATGGAATGGTGAATATCAATTATATAGAGATTTATTCTCTTATACTACTACATTCTAAAATTTCTGGAACTTTTAAAATATTTCCTGTGTTTATATAACTTTCACCATCTGTGGAGCAAATAAAGAATTTCACATGACTGACTAATCAGCACAGTTTTCTTCCTACTCAAATATATATATGGTACATACACATATAGCTCTTAATTATAAGTATTCAACTTCCAGTCATGATTCCATGAAGATAAGATGCCAGTTCACAATTCTATCTTGCAGTCAGACTATCTATCAAAACATTTTTATGTGCTTTCATTGTCAGCTTATTTCCTCATCTCATGTGATCCCCCCTTCCCATGTGACTTTTTCCTTGAATGAATTTCCATTAGGAGCATAATTCTGAAGTTTCCAAAAAGTACATTTTAACAATAATACTCAAAAATGTAGTAAAAACAGACTTGTAAATCATATTTACACCTTTATATGCACAGGATAGTTATTTTGAACGGAACCAAATGAAATAAGCTTTTTGTTTGCTTCTATTTATTTGCATGCATTTTTCCAAAATAAATTCTAGAGCTTTTTGAGTGTCCAGAATATAAGCTTTTCTTTTTTTTATGTATATGAATTACTCAAATTGATAGAACAGGGAAAGCCACAAATTGTGTTGTTATATCCTGTTAAATGGTTTTAATTATGGTTATGATTAATTTCAAAGTAATTGATATACATAGTAGCCATAAAATAACCTTACTAACATATAGGCCCCTATTTGCACAACTATATTGAATGTTAATGAAATTTGACAATAATGAAGTTCAAATCTTTGCAAAAATAGTTGTTAAAATGTATGTCTGGTGATTTTTATTTTGAACCCAATATAATTTGCATGTTCAATATCCATCACTCAGTTCTTGATTCATTGTTGTCCATCATCTCCTGCCAATCAAGTATCATTATATGGACATATAATGAAGCTAATGAAAGAATTTTGCTTTAATATTGTTTTTCTATCTTTATTATTTATCACTTTTTGTCATTGACTTAAGTGCATATTGTGCAATGGGTCATCATTTCAATTCCATTTAAAAATTTTCATTCTATTCATATATTAGTACTGCATGAAAATGAATGTTGTCATATTGATTTTTGAAATTTTTTTGTTTCAATCAGCATAATCTTGAGAACTGAGATTTTATCTGCACATTTCCAAGTAGTTTACTAAATATGAAAATATACTAATAGTTTAAATTTATTGATAACTGCAACTTCTAGAAGATATATCTGTAGAATTATTTTATAAATGTTACATATTTTAACAGAATTGAATTTTAAATATCAATAATCAGTATATTGGTTATATGTCATTTCATTGCCCATTTTTAGAATAAAAGTTGTTAAATAACACAAAGTTCTTATTGCCCTAATATACTTGAAAATAAAGATTGCATCATGTAGGCAGGATTATTTGTAGCTTTCAGTATACTGTCAACTTGAATTCTTTGTGATTATAGCTGAATCCAGGTTTTTGACTCTACCATCTTTTATTTTGGTCATAAATTCATTCATAACACAGAAATTTCTCAGTTACTTTTCCCATTTACCTGTTACATTATGCTATATTTTATAACAATTTTCTTAGTTCTTACTGTCATGGGTTTGATTTTCTTTTTTTTTGGGGGGGGGGGGGTTTAATCGGTGGTTCAAAAAAAATTTCACTTATTTTTTTTTTTAGCTTCATTCATTTTTGATATTTAGTTGATGACTGACCTTTCAAGAATACCATACCTCCTTAATTTTCTGCTGGATTTTGAAAATCCAGTAGAAAATTAGGAAATATTTATTATTATTATTATTATTATTGATGTGAGATTTTTAAGCTTTGATTTATAAAAGCTAGCAAATGAAAAGAAGAGAGGAAAACGGATACCACTAAAAAGCATTGACTATAATTCTAACAGCATTTGAACATATGGTTTATTAATGATTTTATAAAAATTGAATCAATCAATTGAAATAAAGTTTTTATAGAGTCTACTTTATATCTTCTATGTACCATTTGTCTCATTAGTATTTTATTAATGGTCTAAAATTAGCTTTGAAAGGTAGTGGGAAAAAGCAATTAAAGTTAGTTATTCATCCAAAAATTCTTAACTATTCAAATAATGGCTTGGCCAAAAAAAAAATAGGAATAGGTTACTAATTAACAATTAATTAATTTTTTCTAATGAAAGTCAATTAAAGTTGGAAAATGATTATTTAATTTTTCTATAGGTTATGAAGAAAATTTTTCTTTGGTTATACATATATATATATTCCAAGTAACTATTTCATTAACAGTTGACAAAAGATTTTTCAATTAGAAATTATATATTTTTTTTAATAAACATTGCTTAAAATAGGGAAATAATTGTTTCAATTTTGCTGTAATACATAAAGAAAAAAATGTTCTTGTCTCAGTATACATCCAAACAAATACTGTAAATATGTTCATAAAAATGTTTTATATATTTTATTTGGCACTGTATATTCTTGATGAAACATGTTTATTTGTGAAACGTAAATTTTATTATAGGTGCAAATTTATTCATATTTTATCATTATAAGACATTAATATTTTTTTGCATATTTTTTATTCAATATGAATATCAATAATTATTCTAAATCAATTTATGCTACATATATCTTTAATTTAATGCCATTTAAGAATTTTAAATATTTTTATTGTAGATTTGCAAATGGCTGTATTAGATATTTACCAATCTCGCTTGAAAGAGAGATGTCGTCGAAAGTGGTTAATAAAGGAATATGGATTACTCAATACGAAACGCAATCTTGAAGACTCAAAGAGATATGCAATTCTTGGAAGTACCTTTTTAGATACCATGAAACCACTGATACATTTATTTAAACCTCATAAATTTTACAAATTTATGGAAGGGATTCTTTGTGAGTTTTTTTTTATATTATTATTATTTATATGGTCTTACTTTGTATATTAAGAATATTAATTATTTTTATGTATTAAACTTCTCATTATTTATTTTTGTATATTTAAACTTAATTATTTTAAATTTTATTTGTAAAGATGAAATGCATTTCATATTTCATTTATAAAGATGAAGCAATGGTTGAAAAAAATATATTTTAGGGGAGCATAAAGC
Source organism: Argiope bruennichi (assembly GCF_947563725.1). Taxonomy (NCBI): domain Eukaryota; kingdom Metazoa; phylum Arthropoda; class Arachnida; order Araneae; family Araneidae; genus Argiope; species Argiope bruennichi. The sequence goes on along the minus strand of NC_079152.1, from coordinate 112,558,447 downwards.
AAAACAAAGAATTCAGCTGCTACAAGAATGCCGATCTGCTGGCATAACTCGTTCTCATAGCATATCTACTTATTTGAGATTAAAAAGGAAACAAGACGAAAATAAAAGAAGAAATAAACGAACTGCTTTAGATGAAGTATTGAGCCGGATCAAGGTAAAACAATGTTTGAAAGTATATTTTTCTTTTCTTATTTTGTGTTTGACAGTAAATTAAATGCATCCATGTAATAATCCATATTAATAATTCTTACAATGCATCCATATTCAGAAAAATGAATGCATTTTTTAAAATTAAATTAAGATATTTAATATTCAAGTGTGATTAAGATTTAATGACAAAGTTCAGTAATATGAAATTTATGGATTTTTATAAACATATGCAAGCCAAGAAAATAATCAAGATAAATGAAGCACTTAAATCTGAAATTATGCTTATCGATTTTCGTGTACCTGAATCAGATTCGACAATAATCTTGTGTCAGCTTAGTCATTTCTTTTTTAATTTTATTTTAATTGTTTCTTCTTTTTTTTTAATACTGTATCACGATAAACGAAAATCGGCTGATTATAATAGAAGATATTTAAAAACTATAAAAAGAAATTTTTAGTCTACTTTATTTTCCTGTTTCAGATTTTTTTTTTTTTTTTTTTTTTTTTTTTGAAATAAGCAAAGATGGGGGTGAAAATTCTGCTGTGCGAGTTTACTGAAAACCAGGCTTGTATCGTCTCCAAAAGGACCCCGCACATCCTAAGATTACTTGATTTACAAATACAATCTATTCTCATCCACAATCATTTCATTGCAAGCAAATACGTGGATTGGACTGGAATATTGTTTGAATGTGGTTCAAGGAGTCTCTGGGACATAAATAAAAGTGCAGAAGTTAAAATACGGTAACGGCAATGGCGTGATGTTTTAGAGTTCCGCAGTATTACAAAGTGGTCATGAACACTTCCACATCATAATTTGAAGTAACAAATATAATTTAAAAGTTTAAGGGAAAGATTAAAATTAATTGAAACTAGTTTAGACAAGCACATAAACATAAAGCTCTAACGTCATGAAATTTTGTATAATTATTTATTAATTGTTAGGATCTAATTATTGATAATGAAATAATATTTTGATTATTTATGGGGGGAATAGAGAACTTGAATGGATTTATGTTGCATGTGCCTTTCTATGGGGTCTGACTTAATTAACAATTTTGATGAATTATTTTCCAAAAAAAACTGAAAATTTCACATTGTAGCTGTCTAAGGCCAAAACAGAAATAATTCTGAAAAACTTTAATCCACCAGACTGGCAACAGAGTGAGAAATTCTTGGTCTTTTTACAGAAGGAAAATTAATATAAATATTGCCAATTGCTGCCATAGGACTTTTCCTAGAGCTGCACACAGCAGGATCATATGCTGCAGTTGAAATAACTCCTTTAATTTCTGCATTGTTTTTTTTAATGTACTATACCATCTAAATTCGGAACTGATTTTATAAAAATTTATTTACAGAGAGGATTTTATATCAAAAGAACTGTGATGCAAACCTACTTTTATATATTCATTCTAATTGATTTTATATTTTATTTTGAAACTTGTCGAGGACTCTTAGTGCAACCTGTTTAACAAATATGAAATTAGCATATATCTATTTAAAACAGAAAGTAATATAATAATAGTATTCATTTTAATAAATATGAATCTGTCTTTATTAATAATAACAATGTCCAACAGGATGAAGGCTCTTGTCATAGTTTGATTCGGAAACAAGTTTTAAAGGATGGACCTATAGAAGGGGGACCAGGTAAAATAATTATTTCCATGTAATTAACTTAGGTCAAACTAAAATACTATATATTTATCAGTCGCCTTTATTTAAATATTTATACCTTTACTCTGGTTTTGGTAGTAGTTAAATATCTTAATTATAAAGTCTAAATTACTATATCTTGTTGAAATTATTGATTATAAAAGTATTGATCTGTAGTTAATATTAAAAATTACACCATTAATCTGTAATTAACATTAGAAATAACAGTATTAACAGAAAATTTAGAAATTTTCTGATGATGCTGTTATTTTAATAGCAATTATATTTACTTTATAACAGGCAATACTTCGCACTTCAGTGTCACCTTTAGATTCTTATTATTTTGCAATTAGAATGAAAATGTTTTACAAGGTTCTAATGGTTCTTGAAGATCCTTGAAAATTTCATGAATTTTATTTTGTTGCACTCGAGTCCCCCAGAAAATTGCTTGCTTTTGCTTTGAATCCATGAAAAATCCTTGAAAAATTTTCAAAATTTGCACCAAATTTTAAAAAAAAAAAAAAAAAAAAAAGTTATTTATGGGTCTAAAAAAATTCTATTCTAAAAATAGGATTTCGGTGGCATCAAATAAAAAAGATTTCGTAAGTAAAAATTTTGGGTCTGAAAAACTTAAAGAAGAAATATATGTTGTAGGACATAGCATCTTTTCAACAAAACAATTTTATAACTTTTGATCTATAATGCTATTTTTTAAAAGCTTTCTCTTCTGAGAATGTACTGTGAAATAGAGTTTTTGAGATTTCTTTCGAAAATGGAATGGAGGTGAAAAACAGGAAATCATTGGTAATGTATTTAGGTATTATTAATTTGCATGTAAAGTAAAAACTTGCAAAATCAGCACATTGATTGTGGTGGGGAGGGAAGGGTTTGGATTCTATCAAGATTTTTCCCTATAGAGAATTCACTATAAAGTAGTAAAGTTTTTTTTTTCTTTAATTTCTTTTTAAAATGGAGAATGGCGTAGAGAAGGAGTTGCAACCAAATGCTTTTGGAGGGGTTTGCCAGTTATTTTAAAGACATTGGTGGTGGGTGAATAGATGATTGTTAAAAGCGGCCTTTATAAAAAATATAAGTGCTATATTTTCAGCATTCACTATAGTATATAACCGAAGTAAAATTGATGAAAACAAGTTTTAGGAAATGATAGGCAACTAGAATTAGGCTGAGCATAATACAAAAATTTCTAATGTTATTGAGAGCTTAAAAGCAAATTATGTTTCACTGCATAATTTTGTTTAAAAAAAAAAAACTTCTCTTTTTTATTACAAAATTTTTAAATATTTATTAAATTAAACATATAGATAAAAATAATGAAATTATATAATTGGATTGGCTAAAATGTAAGTGATGTGTTTTATTTTTTTAGTAGTTTGGTATATCCACAATAAGAGCAGTACACAAAAAAGAAAACATACGATTTCATCATTCACATGACATGATTTCAGATTTCTAAATATAAAAGCATAAAAATATGCTCATCACATTTTACTTTATTACTCACTAGCCACCTTTGTTGACCAACTAATTTCCTGGAATTATTGGGTACGTAAAAAGGTAATCGAATCGTTTATATATAAATAATTCTTGATGACTTTCCCAGCAAAGTATTTTTTAACTTCAAATTTTGATAGTCATGTAACTTGTACTATTTTAGGACACCATTTTGTCCATAGTGCTGTGCTATTCCTTAATTTTCTGTAATCTTGAAAAAATGTGTACTTCAGTTTGAAAAAAAAAGTAATTAAGCTTCATTTAATCCAGTTTTACAAATAGCTGTATCAAAGCTATTTGTAAAAAATAGCACACACACATATATAATACTACAACAAGAAAGCAAAATCTCTAGCTAAAAGAGCAACAATTTAAAAGTGTTTTAAAATGCACAAAAATTAAATATCCATCATTTCTTTTTTCTAAAGTTAAACTTTAGTTATAACTGCTAAAATATTCAAAAATTTTACCAAGCATGCCTCATACTAAGATATTCTGAACTTGAAAAAATGAACCAAATCTTCATAATTTGGTCATCAACAATGGAAAAAAAAATTCTAGGATAAAATATTAGAATTATACCAGGATAAATATTAGTATACCAGAATTAATAACAACATTGAAAACGATATGAATTTTATTTCAACAATGAAATATATTGTATAAAATACATTTAAAATATGTTTAAAAGCTGATTAAAAATAGAGAAAAACTTATACAATAAAAATCATCCTTATCTTTGCAAAGACAATTTTTTGAATTTTAAGAAAATTTAAAAATTATTTTAGCACTGTAATATTTTTGGAAGTTTAGCAAAAAAGGCCAACATTTCTTTTATTTTAAATAATTCTAATTTTAAATTATTTTTTTTAAAAAAAATCTCTTTTATAAGTGCATTCTCATCATCCAATATATATCAAGTCAAATGGTCTAGCTGTAGAGCCCCAAGGCATACATTCATCTTTATTAGTAAAGACAGATTAAAAGAGAGTAAAAACAAATATTGCTAATATGCTCTTAAGAAGTTGTGTGATATGTTTCATGAAACTGTTTTAAAATTATGCTTGCATCATACTTGATTTGATTATAAATATTTCAAAAAAGAAAAGCGTACATTTCAATTAAGTCTTTCTCTTGTTGATTGCAAAATAAAGGCATAAATTTTGAACATGAAAGACTGCTAAATATTCTGAAATAAAAATAAACTTAGATGTGTTTGCAAGTTTATGTCCATAAACTTGCAAAATTTCCTGAGCACTAGTAGATCTCAAGGAAATTATTCTCTTTAAAAATATTGCAATTATGTTGCTTTTTGTGAAACACTACTTCTTTTTAAAGCATCTAGTATTTAATGAATATGGATTATCGTACCAAAAATCTGTGATCTTTACAGACACATGGAACCAAACTTATCCTTAACAACTATTTAGAAATTATTTGAGATATATAAATAATACATAATACATAAATAATAAATTTTGTTCTAATAAAAGAATCAAAAATGGTTGCATTAATTTTACAATTTTATCAAGAAAAGGCCATGAAAAAAATTATTTTGTTAATTCAGTGACGAGTTTACATTTCTTGAAAAAATTTGTATATCATGCATAAAATAGTAAAAATAGAAATTTTCATTTTAATGTTCAATTCGAAGCTGGATTTTTAATTTGACTTCTAACTTTATGTTTAAGAAACTCATCTTAGAAAAAGGTTTCACACACACACACACTCAAAAATGTAGACTAGAATAGAAAAATAGTGAAATTGCAAGCTGAACATGTGCGAGTACGGCCATACGGTTTCGCGAAAAAAAATTTCTATCTACAAATGTCTTTTACTTGAAAGGGTGTACCTTTTCAATAATACATAAGCATGATATGTAATTTTTATGCATAAATAACAGTCCTTAATGTATTAAAATTTTGTGAGACTTACATTAAAAAAAAGATTTTATAAATTGAACTGAGCTCATTTTATTTTCATTTGCAAATTTACTTTAGAGCAATATAGTCATTGCTAAAAATCCATTATTTCCAAATCCTTGATATATGACAATTTGAAATATGGGTAATTGTGAAGCAAGCATAACAAATCTATTTGAAGCATTTCAAAAACATTTATTCCCCAGCAAAAAGTTATGATGTTTGTTTAGAAAACCTTCCCTGGAAATTATATAATTTGTATTGCTTTGGAGGAACTAAATCATTAATCCATGTTATATTGCCATCAGTCTGAGAAATAAATTCATGCCATGAGAAGAAAGCATACTTCTGTCTCCATAATAGTGCTATACCATGTACAAAATCCATATCCACCATAAAGAAATTAGTATAACTTGGATGAAATAATGTTTCCAAGTCTGTTGTATTGTTCAGACCTATCACCAGCCACCTATCATTTGTTTTATTCCCTGTCAACTATTGAATCCGTGAGACTTCCTAGCTTTCTAGAGTAATATCTGAGAAACCAAGCTTTACTCCACAGGTCCCCCCCCCTTGGAGAAAATATTTCGATACATATCGCATACCGATTACATATGAATATTTCTCTGTACTCCTCACCTCACATTCATCTGTGCCATTTCACAAAATTTTGAACTATTAGTAGATTATCATCCTATGATAACAATGCAAGTACCACCCAAATTAACGAGATGGCGCTATATGACATTATCAGCACGAGAGCAAATAGAAAAAGGCTGTAATAGTTAGTTATAAAAAAAAATTTATTTTGTGTGGATATGTGTGTAAAATACCATATTTATATGTGTGTGTGTAATTGTATATTTACATTTATAATATACACATGAATTGCTCATTTAAAGTTATAAAATTAAATTATTGTTAAAAAAAAATTTGTTACAAAAGGCAATAGGTTATGCCTATGGAAGCATTGAATTATTTAAAAGGCAACAAAATGAAATCAAAGAAAATTAACAGTATGTTTTTTTATAAAAATTTTTTATATCAATGAAAATATATATGTTCTTTTATTAAAACATCTACTTTTCGATCAACTCACTTTTTTTGCAGACATTTTCAGTTATATTTTTTCATCTAATGATTCAGATTTTTCTTATTATGATTGGTTTTCATTATTATTTCGTGAAGAATTGTGCTCATTGAACTGGATTATTTTCTATTGTACAATGAATAATTTATATAACCGGAACAAATAAATCAATTTTTAAAAGTTTATGAATTCTTATAATTCAATATCTCTATGCTGAAATTCTCTTTTATAGATTGGTTTAATTTTCATCATCATTAACTTTTCCCCTTCCATTTTTTTATATCTGTTCTATGGCACAGTAAAAAAAAGGAAGAAAGAGCAAATTTGTAAATAGTCCATACCCTACCCATAGTAAAATTTAAACACCAGTATATTTTAGAGCACACGTTTTATGTTTTTGATGTTTACAAATTCTCATTTTAGGTCGGCGACCTGCTCCTCCTCTGAATATTGCTACTATGCTTGGGTTTGATAAGCTTACAAGTAAAGAAAGAGATGTGAGTATTTCATATTTCTATTTCTTGTAATATATATATTTTTAGTATGCGTGTATGGCAATGAACAATCCTCAAAATAATTTTTTAAATGTTTATAAAATTTTTATTAAATATTTCATTAGCTATGCATATCAAATTCACTTTAAAGAGATTTAAAATTATTCAGTTTCTTCAAATTACTAAATTGCATTTAGTATATTAACTATTCTTCTACTCTTATTTTGATTTAATAAAATTCAGCTGTGGCCAACGAACTTAAGGAATGGCAAAAACAATATTCAATTGTAATAAGTAGTAATTCTTCTGTTGATTTGTAAAGAAATATATAAAAATATGTATTAGCAGCGTTGGAAGCATTAGTGAGGTTACCATTTTGCAATTTCAAGATTACATGTGGATTATTACAGGACAGTCTTTATAATTTTGAACTATTAACAGGTAATAAGAATGATACTCCCCACTTCTAATTTCCATGTTAAAGAAAAGACTATAGATTTAATGTGCACCAAACTCATTTGTGCAATGCATCTTCTATGAAACTGGGTCGCAAACCTTTTGATAGTAACACCGAGCCTCAACCACCATGTGGTGTGGTTTCTGTTATTTTAAAATCTCATTAGTCTCAATATATTCATTGATAGTCTGCCTATTATCTAATGCGAAGATTCAATTTCATTTGGGGGGGGTATAATCTTTTTTTATATCTATGATAGCAAGTGTAACATGCATCACTACTTGTTGGGCACATACAAGTGCACATACTTGTTGGACCATCCGAAGCCTTCAATCCCGAAACCGAACAACAGCGGATTTCTTACTAGGCAGTTGCCTATGGTCACTAAGCTTAGAAGGGACCACAAGCAGTTCAATAAAAATAAAAAGTTTTATTTTCTTAATCGCCAAAAATATAAATTTGCAAAAATTATAATTAATTCTTTATTAAATCATTATAAATTTTATGATCAATAGGGTATTAGGATAATATTAACACATACTTTATCAAAGATAGTGAGATAGATTCTTATATGTTTCATTATGTTCACTTAGCACTGTATCGCCAATTCAGTTAATATTGGGGACAAACGTGGATGCCGGAAATCTAGAATCATAAAATATAATTAAAAACAAATATATATTCATAATGCTATGAAAATAAAAAAAAATTATTAACCTAACTTGTTTATTAACGTGTTAAAAATATGCTGTAATGTTAAATCAAATTGACCATTTTATTAAAAGAGAAACTTCATAATATCCAAATCCGCTGCTGACAAGGTCAATAGACCCTGGGTACATTGATGCTAATTACAAGGATTGGAATTTATTGCTTTGATAAATTACAAAGGGGGAAATTAAAGAAAATTCCTGGTGTTGATTCCCAGTTAGTATTGATCGAGAATACCTTTAATTTTTGCTTAATCAACAATTGTCCTTTATTATATATATTTTTATGGATTTTATTTATTTATTTATTAAAGGGGGTTATTAAGTTTCTTTGCTATTTTTTAATATCTTTATATTTTGTTTCTTACCCTCAGCTCTGCTCAAGTTTGAGGATAATACCATCATCTTTTCTTCAATATAAATCTACGCTTATAAACGAATATCGTAAACTTGGGAGCCTACGTCTTGCTAATGCTAGAAGTGTTATTAAGATAGATGTCAACAAAACACGTAAAATTTATGACCTGCTGTTGGAGGAAGGTCTTATTTCAAAGTCTTGATTTTCTTTGCAGTGTAATGTAAATTTTGTATTTATGTATTTATTTAAATAAATAAACCTGGTTTCATTACTAAACGTTTTTTTTTTTTTGTTTGTTTGTTTGTTGTTAACCTATTTAAATTTGATGTAAAATGTCACTTTGATATGCACAGTGTCAAATCTTATATCCTTAGCAAAACAAAATATTTAACTAAATAGTTATAAAAACAAAAGGTAGCTTAGATGGTTTAAAACAGATATGATGTATTTCAATTAAAACCCTTTTTTTTTTTTTTTTGGTTGTTTACATAATGACTTTTTTCTACCGATATTTTCTTTATTCTTGGAAATAGCTTTCAAACTCTAAATCAGTGTAGGCTTAGCACTTTTATGGCAGAGCTCTAGCATTCTCTGAAATAATTTGGAAATTTTATTCTTTTCTTTTTCTTCTTCTTCTTTTTTTTTTTTTTTTTTTGTAACATTTGTCAGTTTTTCTTTATTGAAACTTCGACTATTTCATTAAAGATTAAAGTTCTTTGTTTGCATTATCTGACTGCAATTTGGTTAGTAAATCTATTATTGTTCTATAAAATCTCTACTCAGATTAAAAATTCTTATAATTGCTTCTTAACAGTTACTCTTTAATGGCTAATAACAATTGCTCTCCAGTCATAGGGAAGGGGAATGGATGTTGTGCTCTTCCTCTGCTTCTCTCACTCTCCTTCTCTATGTTCACTCATTTTCCTTTTTCTGAACTGTCTTTATTTTTCAATTATTTTATTTTAATTGTTGCAAAAAGAAAACGCTTCTCACTTCTTATGTATTATTATTTTTCCTGTCGTAAATTAACAATCCTGATAAAGAATTTTTTCAATATCGTACCTGGTAATTACTTTTTTATTCGATGTATTTTTTTTTATTTCAATATTGTTATGTCCTATGCCCTGAACTGTATTGTTGAAAGTGTGGATAGACATCAGCCAATTACTATACAATAAATTACTGAAGTAAATAGAACAGACCAAAAATTTTATTTGATGTGAAAATGTTATCTCGAAATTTTTATTTGAATTCGAAATACACTATCTATTTTGCTTCAAGGATTGTTATTAGTACAGGCAGTTGCGACAAAAACCGATGCAATCACAAATACTGGTTACATGTAGTGAGTACAGGTATATATATCTTACTCAATTTTTACATTTATTTAGCGGTTGTTGTTATCGAATCGACAAAATCACAAAATCAAATCTGATTCCAATTAAATAATTGTATATTTAGATGTCAAGTATCAAGTAAATCAGACTGATATCTTCAGGATTGTTTCTTTGTCTTCCAGCGATAGGAAGAGCTTTGGATTCTATCGGGTCATAAATTTTTATATATCCAGTAAGCAGCATTTTCCCAATTTAACGCAATAGAGAAAGATTAGGATATTTTAAACGTCAGTGAAATTTCTTCAATTTGGGTATTAAAACGCTTGATTCGAATTGCCAAATGTGGCTTATAGAGCCTAAAAGGACTCATAAAGGGCTTTCAAAGGGTTTGATAACCCGTTTAGGTGTAAATAAGAAAGCAAATACTGGAAGTGAAAGATTTTTAAACCTAGAAGAAAACGTCTTATTTTCATAATTCGTTGCTGTGAATAAGTGCTGATATGCAGTGAAAATAAAATAAAATCATTCATTCAAATCATAGGAATGATAGCTCCTTAATTTTTTTTTTTTTTTTTTTCCTTCTTCTTTATAGTAACTGGGCTTCTTTCTCAAACTTGGGGAAGAGAAATCTTGTCACCTGGAATACTAGCTGATTACCTTTTACATCTGTTTAAGGTTAGATTTTACATCTGTTTAAGGTTAGGTTTTACATCTGTTTAAGGTTAGGTTTTACATCTGTTTAAGGTTAGGTTTTACATCTGTTAAGGTTAAGGCAAATCATTAGCTCTTAAATGCTGCGAAAGTGACTAACTTCATAAAATACAATGATAGCAGATGAGTACTACTCTTGGTACTCAAGAGTAGTATTCAAGTACTTTTACCAAAAAGCTGGTCATTTTGCTTGCTTATTTTCCCAAGAAACAGTAACAGAACTGAATTCTCAATTACGGCTTTTGCATATAAATGGTCAGTGTGTACTCTCTAAATACTATCAATGAATTTCTCACTACTAATCACATCTCCTATATGTTACCAGAGGCGGCGGTAGCAGGGGGGCAATTGCCCCCCTGTCGGCAGCGTCTTGCCCCCCCCCCGTCGGCGAGAAATTCAGAGCTTCGCCGGCAAAAGTGTTCACCATTTCATAATGGCTGTAGAGAGTTGAGCATTATCGAATATGATTATTTAAAATTCACCTTAAAGTCAATATATTGTAAAAAATCGAACTATCCAAGTAATGGTTAAAGTGTTTTGGCAAAATCGATTGGGGGTAGGTCAATAATCAATAGGGCGGTAGTTTCAATAATATGCCGTATTTTGCGGACAATTTTTGATAGACCAAACTAAGAACTGAATGCAATGGATGTCGAAGACGTTAAATTCGCATCTTTTCAGACATCTGATTGAAATGTCTTTCATTAAGCTTATAATTTGTATTACTTTTGCCAATATAACCGACAAGGTAACAAGTGAATACGATATTGACAAGGTGATATTCTCATTTTGCTAGCAATTTTTGGTCGGTCGACTGAACTGAATGCGGTGAGTGCCAAAGATGTTAAATTTGCAGATTTTCGGACATTCGATTGAAATGTCATTCTCTTAGCTTATAATTTGCATTAGATTTGGCAATATATCCGACAAGTGAATAAGATACCGCATTCTGCCGATAACTTTTGAACTAAATCTGATGAACTAAATATGATGTATGTCGAAGAATATATCCACAGATTTTCAGACATTTGATTCAAATGTCGTTCATCAAGCTTTTAATTTGCACTACTTTTGGCAATATAACCGACAAGACGACATGTGTATAAAACATAAGATATGTCGCATTTTGTCAAAAAATTTTGATCGGTTGACTAAGAATTCAATGTGAGGGGATGTCGACGAGTCCAATTTCTCAGTCATTTTATTTAAATGTCTTAATGTTCATTCAGCGTATAATTTATACTATGTTTAACAGAATAGTCAATAATCTGGCAAATGATTACGACGTCACATTTTTTCCGACTAATATTTATCCTTCGGCTAAGATTTTATCATAGATTATGAAAAAAAAAATGTTTTCGTTTCGACGGGCACTTGGATTACCTGCCAGTGGAATTATTAGGGAAATTGAATCTCTAGATAGAGATTTCAATTCAAAATGTTCTCAAAATATAATTTAGCTGACTTAATGTAAAAAAAGTTAAAATGCAAGATAGCTGCTGATTTAACGATTTTATGCAAAGAAGAAAGTTAATAAAGTATTTTGAAAAAATGTGTTTAAATGACATTTGGATAAACACTAGGGATTTTTTATTGATTGAAAATTCCATTCCAAGTAGTGATTCTAATTATTAAATTTGTCACTTATTGTATAATACCATTTGTTATAATTTGAATTTTAATGCAGTTGTGCACCGCATAAGATTCTTACTTAGTTATTATTTTATTGTAAAATCAAATTGGTCTCTTCTTTATTTTTATAAGCACAAAAGAATATATACATTCATTTAATGGCAGTGCAGCAGAAAATTTAACCCACAGAAAAATTGTGAAAAAAGTTCAAAGCCTAAGTCCTACGATAAACTTGCAGAAAAGTGCAGTAGAATAAGACTATTAATGAAAAAAAAATGTAAGAAGCAAACATAGTGTTCTCAACATTTTAGTGAATACTATAAAGAAATGTGGTATAATAAAAATTAATAAAAATGCAGAGTTAAATAATTAAGATTTTAATTCATTTATGGTTATAAAATATTCTAACAATACTATTTTTTCGGTACTATGAAATCAAATCAGTTCTACTTATTCTTAAAAATGCACACACACACACACACACACAAAAAAAAAAAAAAAAAAAAAAAACAGATACAAATATTTTAATATCAGAACAAGAAATAAATCCACCCCATATAAAAATTATACAAATATATACATTTTGTTTTTGTTTCAGGAATTAAATCTTTCTCCCTAATTTCGAGAAATAATTTTACAATTCAATGTAATAAAAATGTTTTAATAAATTTAAACATTTAAAAAAAATCAAGAGATCGGACATATCTATACATAACTAGCTGACCCAGCAAACGTTGTTCGGCCATATAAATTATTTCTAGTGAATATTTTGGTTGTTAATTAAAAAATAAAGAATGTATTGTAAGTGTGTGGGGATGGGATCTATGACAGAAAGAGGAATGGAGCGCTGTAGACAATAATCGTTGATAAAACAAAAAAAAAACATTCATTTCTGAATACAACGTATTTCATTAACATAACGAACATATACATTGTCTGATATCTTAAAAGTTAAACGTAAAGTGGAAAAAGTAATATATTTTTTATCCTAAAGTATAAAAATGAAATAAAGAAAATCAATATTCATTTCGAAGAGTAATTGAGTGTACGATATTTTTTGTCAGTCCGTCTTTAGCCAACACAAATAAACTCGATGGTTTGCCCACGTGAGAACATGCCACGTATAATGTTCCGTGTGAAAAACATGGTGTGCCCAAATCTAAGACGCAAACTGACATCTTTTGGCCTTGCGACTTATTGATTGCAATTGCAAATGCCAATCTAATAGGAAATTGAACGCGTTTGAATTCAATTGGCACGTCTGTGAGAATCATTAAAATTCGTGGCAGCAAAACATTTTCGGCTAGGCATTTGTCATTCAAAATGGTGGCTTCCATAACGTTTTTCATCAATTTTTTAATAACCAATCGTGCGCCATTGCATAGCCGTTGTGGGTTCAAATTCCGAAGTAAAATAACTCAAGATCGAACTTTCAGTCGTAGAAGGTGTGGTGACATGCCTGGCAAATCCAGTGAGTTCGAAAACTCTGTTGGATAATTTACAGCTTCGTTAGCATTGCAAATTTATGATACTAAGTCCCCTCGCAACGACTGCTGTATCTTGAAGTTTAAATCGTCGACGTCCACATTTTTTTGCTGCCAAAATGGCTCTTTCCGCCAGCCACGCATGGTTCATATATTGTGTGCGTACATCGGGAAATATTGGTCAATGAGAGCATTTTGCGAATCAACGATAGTGCAGAAATTAGTGGGCAATTTTATGCATCCAGTATTTTCATAGACAGCAACTTTACAAGCACCGATATCTAACAATTTTTCAGTGAATGCGTCTGCAGATGGATCTTGTAGCATTTGGACGCGCATGTTCATTTTTAGCTAGACTTTATCCAACATTACGCCACAGTGGCGGTGATTTCAAGCAAGCGTTGATCTCATCAGCGTACGTTGAACGCGGAATGACGGGATAGGGACACCCTAATTACCTAGCGTTATGAAATTACAACCTATTCTCATACCTACCAAATACACATAAAAAATTTCATAAAAATCGGGCAAGCTGTTTCGAAGGAGTACGAACTCAAACACCGTGACACGAGATTTTTATATATTAGATATGTTGCTATTAGCGATAGGCGAGGATCGAACTCGCAACCTTTGAGTTCGTAGCCGAGTAACAAGACCACTAGACAAAAGAAATTTCTCATGTCTCGTAGCTGTTATCTGGCTTATAAAGCGTCACCACATTACTCCCCCTTCAGTGCGTCGGAGGTGAGACGAACGATTTTTTTTGTCCTGTTTTTGCTGTTATTAGTGGTGATATATTGGCTGTAGCGTCTTATCCTTTTTTTTTTTTTTTTTTGGCTGATTATTTATCAGCTGCATTTTTTTCTCTTATTGGCGATTATTTATCAGCTTCATTTTTATTTATTTATTTATTTCTGGTAGAGGGCGCCACAACAGTTGTATGAAGTTTGCGTATTTTCGTCATCGGGTAACCAATGTTGCTACTGGCGATAGGCGAGGATCGAACTCGCAACCTTTGGGTTCGTAGCCGAGTAACAAGACCACTAGACAAAAGAAATTTCTCATGTCTCGTAGCTGTTATCTGGCTTATAAAGCGTCACCACAGATATAAAATGAAGTCTCCTGAAAGCGTCTGTATGTTTAAACCAGAAAAACCTCGAGAAATACTTCACTGATGTGGAGATATTTGTACCATTTTGTAGAGCATTTATTCTGGAATTTTTAATATATTGAAGTCATATCAAAAAAAAGAAAAAATGGAATGTTATATTTACGATTTTAATTATTTTCCTACTATAATTCGCGTATGCATAAAACAGCAGTACCTGTGCTTTCAATTATTCACGCATGTGCGAAAATCTCAAACTGCTCTTGCGCAAAAGCAAGAATTGTGGTATGCATATGCGATACATTTCTTTATTTACGTCTGATTTTAAACAGCGATTCAAAACTCATTGCGTCCCCCCAAAAAAAGGAAACCCAACCTTGGCTGGAGCACATTAAATGCCAAAATGCTTCGTTTGTTGCGCGATAATGAAAATGTAGAAGAAACGGAACATTAGAATAGCGAATATCAGAGAAAGAATGTCCACACTTAGGGAAGGAGAGTCTTTTGTTGATCGAAGTAACCGTCTCGCACTGCATCACAGAAATTTAACTGCACTGCATTACAGAATTTACTGCATTTAAATCGCACTGCATTACAGAAACAGAATGAATCTCGCCTGTCTGCTGACAGAGGAAGACATAAGAGAGAGGAGAAGCAAAAGAACAAACACTCCTGATATTTGGTTTGAAAAGGAGTACTGCGCCCTGAATTACGATCCATGTGTGGATTACTGAAATGTTGCTTCGGTTTCAATAGGAACAATGTCTATAGTCTGTCCATATTGTTCAGCTTTAATAACATTTTACAAGCACAAATTAACAATTTACTTCAAATTTCTAATTTTTTTTTTAAATCTATGATTAGTTTGGTTTTGTTTCATGGCACAAGAACCAAATTTGATCTATGATTAACTCTGAATATTTTACAAAAACTTCATACCTAAAAATGTAAACACTACTTTCAATTATACAAAATTTCTTTAGACAAATATTTTTTTAATTATTATTTTCTCCCCTCTTTATTTTTAGGAGAAAAGAAAAACAACTATGCAAAACAATTTATTTACAAAGACCTTCATTAAATAATATTTTAGAAATACAAAGTAAAATAATAATTTACTTGAAATTTTTTACTGAATTTTCTGTAATGACTTATACACCCAAGCAAAATCCTGAAACTATGACTTATAATTTAGAAGAATAAATAATATTGACACAAAGTAATTTATAAAAAATTTATTTAAACTTTATTTATTATGTAATACTTGAAGAGTTTGAAATTTCTAAAAATCCACACACATTTATATAAATATTCTATATATGTATAACTGAATCTTCAGCTACATATAAAAAATTATACATTTATTTATACATTTCATTTTTCCTTTTTGCTGAACCTAGAAAACAATTATAATAGTAATTGAGATTTCGCTTCATTTAAAAGTACAAATAAAACAATTGTTGACAAGTGGACATGAGTAATTAACAAGCAAAAGTCTTATAGAACTTCATAAGCATAATATTTTTGTTCTGATACTGGACTGTGTAAGCAAACTTTATAATAATGTTTAGGATAATAAAGAAAAAAAAAAACTCATACTAATGGGAGTAAAATTTATGTTACTGTTATATGAAATGCGAAATACTTTGAAACTATTCATATAAGAGAACTCAAAAGTGCCTGCATAATCTCAAGTTTTAAAGTTTTTTTTTTTTTTTTGAAGTTTAAAATAAATACATTCTGCTAAACTTTTTTTTAGCCTCATGTCAAAATAAAAATAATTACACAAATGTTATTTCATTACCAAAATATAAAAATGTTATTTAATACTTTATTAAACTTCTTTCATAGAAAAATTGTAAATGAAAAGGAAAATTAACTAAGCTAAATAGAATTAAAATCACTTGAATTGTCAGTCTGAAAAAATAATGAGGTTGCCATTAAAAAAATTTATTCAAGTTATATAGAAAAATAAAATTTGTACAAAACAAAATTTATGCCTTTCTAATTAAGGCAAATAAGTATTCAGATAAAAAAAAATCAGAAATTAAAATTTACCTACTTGTCATTCAAGCCTATCACATTGCAACATTTTGAAGTTTTACTACATTTTTCACGAAAAGACATTACATATTTTGGCACTTAAACACATACATCTGATAAATCCTTGATTGCTTCCACTGCTCTGAGTAATTGCAACTGACCAGAGAGAAATTTTGTGATTTGGAATATCTTCAATTCTAAACAAGTTCTTAGGATATAAAGTGAGTTGGGACATATAATTGTTTTAAATTTCCTTCTGATGTTCCAAGTGGGTAGAAACCATACTCCGTCACATTAATTATAACTTCCAATATTTTGCTCTTTCTTGAAGTCAGGAATAGAAACTTGCACAGTAGTTCCCAAAAAAATATTGAGAAATTTTTTTTGTTTATATTTATAGATCAATTTTAAAATTTATTTTATCTTTAATTGCATTTTCAGTTTTGAAACAAAGGTTGCACAAAATTTTTATTTCATTGAATGAGAGATGTATTTCATACTTTGCCAGGTTGTCATTTGGCATTCTATAGAATGCTTAGAAAATGTATGAAATACAAATTGTTTCATACATTACTGGCTTGTTTTAGGCATTATATACAATGCTTGGGCATTCTTATAGAATACTGGATTTCATATTTTGCTGGTAATACATATAAAGAATTATACATATACTTTCCTTCAAGTTCACTCTTCTTTTTGCAGATTTGATGAACCTAAAAAACATATTCCTTAATTAGAATAATGATTGAGCTTTCACTTCTTTTAAAAGTACAAATAAAATATTTGTTGACAATTGGAGATATGTAATTAAGGAGTAAAATAGATATATAGAACTTCATAAGCTTGATAATGTTTTCAATCTGATAAAACTATATAGGCAAATATTATAATAATGTTGAGGACAATAGAGAAAAATAATATAAACTAATGGGTGTAAAATTTATGTTACTATTTTATGAAAGGTGAAATAATTATAAACTATTCACATAAGAGTATTCAAATATAACTACATAATTGCAAGTTTTAAAGATTTTTTTTTTGAAATTTACAATAAATATATTCTGCTAATCTATTTTTTTAGCTTTATGTCGAAATAAAAATAATAACACAAATGTTATTGCAAAACCAAAACATAAGAACGTAATTTAATATTTTTTTTTAACTTTTTTCATTAGAAATTGTTGTTAACAAAAGGAAAGGCATTGTAAATGAAATGGAAAAATATCTGCAATAATTTAAGAACAGACACACACACAAAAAAAAGATAGGAAATAAAATCACTTGAAAAGAATACAAACAAGAAAAAAAATGATAATCGTAGCTTACGCCTAAGGCTAGTAATATCACGTGCAACTCCATGTTAAGCAACGAGTTCGAACGGCTTCAACAAAAATAATCTTTTTTATTCACTATTTAGAATAAATAATATATTATTTACAAATATATAATAATAAAAACTTTACACTTACCAAGTTTCTTGAAATGACAGTATGCGTTGCTGGTTGAATAAATTTCAAAATCCAATACACGCCAGGTGATTCATGGGAAATTTCTAAAATATGTTCGCATAGCGCCACCTAGGAAAAGCAACTTTCCCGACATCGAGGCGACTATGGGCCGATTGCTTTGAACCGGTCTTTTTCACTAAGTCGCCGTAGGAGTTCGCCCCGATGAAAAAGCGATCTTCAGAGGCGGCAGAAAAAAATATGGTCAAAATCCGATGTCGCGCCAATGCAAAGGTGACATTGGCAAAATACGGGCGGCGTATATCAGATGGCTGCGATGCTTGGCCAATCGTTTAGCGACTTCTTTTGCTGCTTGGGTATAGTCTGTCCATATTGTTCAGCTTTAAAATGGAAAGACGAATCAAAAGGCATGTGTTGGGAAAAATAAATTAGAAGTCCCCCTCCCCTCCTGAACCATTACTATCACTTTTTACTAATGAACATCCTACTTTCAAAGAACATACGCCAATATAATAATGCCTTTCCAATGACTTCATTTATGAGTGCACATGTGCATGAACACTACTTTATGCCAACATTTAAAGTACACAGCGAAGTCTACCATTTAGTTGGTTGTCTCTTTTCTCTTGGCACCAGGAGGAAAAACAGCCAATATAGTTTACAAAGAAATATTATAAAGCAAGCTGAATTTTATTTTCATATCTGATTATAATGAGTTAATAAACAAATGTAGAACAGTGGGTACAATGACTTATTTGTATATTTAAAATTTTTAAAACACCTTTTGTATTGTATATTTTTAGTGAAGTGTTTTATCGGTAAAAGTTTACAATTGGGTGCCTTTTGGTATTTTGACGCCAAGGTCGGCGCCAAGGGGATTTTCGGTCTATAATCCAACAGTAACGTCAACGAAAACCAAACATTATGGAAACTAGAAGTAGTGCTTCATCGCTGAAATTTGTCGCCAATCGAAGGGGCACCTATATCTACGCTAGAACCGATTTGTCTATGAACATATCATATTTTTACCATTTTAACAGTCTAAATATGGAACAGTTTTGATATACAGTCACTTTTCTCCCAAAAATATTTTAAAGCCAAATTTTAGTGAAATG
Source organism: Argiope bruennichi (assembly GCF_947563725.1). NCBI lineage: Eukaryota > Metazoa > Arthropoda > Arachnida > Araneae > Araneidae > Argiope > Argiope bruennichi. Next base: position 112,539,199 of record NC_079152.1, on the reverse strand, counting down.
GCTGAATATGACACGAACAGCAGCAGTAGCGTTTCTAATCGTAAGATTCCGAAGAAAGCAGCAGCAAATCAACCCTTAACTGGGGACGTGCGGTCTGTGAGACCCCTAGCGATGTATTTTCGGTCACTCCTATTCTATTTTTAGCTCAATTGAATGGATTGACCCTGTAGCTTCCTTTTTGTGACCTTCACTACAAGTACACTTTTTCAACCGATTTCAGCGGATGCTTTTTAAAATAATTCAGTTATTTCTTTGAGTGCGGTCTCTAAGACCGCACCTCTCTGTTAGTATCCCAGTGATAAACAAGGCTTAGCAGATGGTGCTAAAACTTGGGTCCCGAAATATCATCCAATTAACTGATCCTATTACGAAGCAGTGCTCCAGACACTTTTAAATGAAGCAGAAAGTGATTTTAGTGATAAGGATAATTGTACAAAGGAGTTTTTTGAGAAAGTCCGCATTCAACTGATTCTGATATGTATGTTCAAACATAATTAATATTTCTAATAAAAATGTATTTTGAAAAATTAATAAAATTATATTAATATACAAAGAGATATATATACAGAATTTATAGGTTGATTTTTATACTAGCTCTTAACCTGTATGTTTAAAATGCCCTAGAAAAATGTGCTATGAAAGTCACACAATCCGATAAAAAAAAGGGCAAATTTTCGCCATTGTCATTTTTTTATTTTTCATATAATTGTTGAATTTTACATTATATTGTCTTCTATATACTTCATATACTGTAAAAATAAATATGATTTAAAAAGTAAACAGTAATATGAATATTATTTATTGTAACATGTAATTTGAGAAGAAAATGTATGTTCCAACGCATTTACTTTTTTCAATGATAATATATTTTGAAAAAATTCTAAAACATATCTATATGTCAAGAAAAATATCTGCAAAATATATTGACAGTTTTTCATACTAATACATTCATTAGAAAATTTAATTTGAGTGTAAATGAAATGCGGTCTCGTAGACCGTACCTCCCCAGTTAAGTCCTAAAATTTCATCTCCCCAGTTAAGGGTTAACGGAAATATTGAAAAAAATCAATAAATACAGTAAAATGGAATGTATGCAAAAAAATTTAATCTAAAATAATTAAAGTAAGCAGAAGGAATATGCGCAGCATAAAAAAAATCAAGGGAAATGAACAGGAAAGGACAAAATACAGTAACATAAAAAAATGGCGGCCATGTAATCCCAAACAAAGCGCCCTCGAATATTGCCAACCTCGCAAGGCGCCAAATGACTGTATATCAAAGCTTAGCCCTAAATATTTATGAATGTGTGCTATTAAAAATTGTTTTGTAGTTATTTTTGATAATTTCTAAATATCTTTTAATGCCTGTTTGTTGTTGCATGACATGCTCATGTCATATCAGGTGGAGGTTAGACTTAAATGTAAAGCTAATATTTCCTCTTGGATATTATGCCATGGGAAACGCTGTGCGGGTACTGCTAGTTTAATTTATAACAACTGGAACTTATCAAAACAAAAATTATAAATATTTGTTTATTACGTAAGTTTTATGCAGTGTTATATGAAATAATTGAAAAGCAATTACCAATTCCACACAGATTTGCTGCGTTTTGAAACTACAAAGCAATTTTAATTTTTCTCAGAAATCGAAAAAAAGAATCTATTCTTCTCACAAAGCGAAAATTTGACATGATAACCAACACTTTTTCTTTCTGTACTGCTTTCTGATACTGCTTTCGGGTGGCTCGGAATTAATTAGCATTCCTACTGGGCTGAAAATCTGCAGAAGGGGAAAGCAATATCTTTGCCCAATTTGTGACACTTAAAAGTAGTAAACAATGTAGGAAATAGAGAAATTCAATTTTAAAAGAATCGCATTTCCATTCATCCTTAAAAATTAGTCATCCATTCTTAAAAATTAGATTTAAAACAGACATTTTAGAAAAGAAGAAAAACTTTATATTATTTCAAAATACTTTTTTAAGAATACAAAAGGCCTATAAAAGAAATATAAAATTAGTTATGCTTAGAATAATCCATTCTTCTAATGATTCTTTCTGATTGTGGGGTGAGAAAGGAAAGGGCTCACCCAAGAAAAGAAAAACAGGAATCTTTCCACAATTGTGTCTCCCATAATGGTTCTATGTGGACTTAAATTTAAATTGCATTTTGTTTCAATAGTTTTTGTTTGATATCGATAGGGATAGGATTTTTTTGATCTAAGCGTTACCTCAAAATTCCATTGAGTTATTTTTTCTTAATGCAGTTTTATGCTTACTTGTGATTAAACATCACATTGAAGTACTAGCAACTCGAAAGGGATATATTTGAAAAATTGCCATCGATATATAGTTAAAATATTAAATATATTTTTCATTCTTAGTTCAACTATTATTATGATTCAAATTTATATTTTTATGCTAATCTCTACCACCAATTATTTTTCACAAAGTAAACAGATGCAAATGAATTTTGCGTTTTAAAGCAGTCTAAATTTTAAAGAATATAATAAAATATATTATTATATTGTTTCTCTTATCTTGTAAAAAATTGGAATAATGTGTCGTTTTTTATAATGCGACTCCTTTTCAAAGTTTTTTTAAAGAACTGAATAGAATAATTTCATTCATATTCATAAAAGAAACAATAAAAACATATTTTAAGAATTATGTCCATTCAGAAAATTATTAATATTTAGTCTTAATATACTTTGATGTAGATGAAAGCAAATAGTAAAATAAATTTAATTCAGGGTTTGATTTATTTTGGTAGGAATATTAAGAAACGAATTACATTGTAAAAGTCTTAACATCGTAAACTATCTGAAGATATTTTTTCAATAGATATATTTCTTATCAAAGATATATTTCTTAGATAAAATTATAGATCTCTAAAACACTTCTAAATAAATAAGTAGGTAGTTAAAAAATTCTGTTCTTATTTTACATCTCTTTGAAGCCTTTTTTTTTTTTTTTTTTTTTTTTTTTGTTAATATGCTAATGAGAATTCTTCATTAAAGTCTAAAATCTGAGTGGATAAATGAGATAGCTTGTGATGAATCTTCTGCAAAGTGCAGCAAGATTTTTAATTACATGTTTTCAAGGACGTTCTAATGCAAAATAATGCAGATAAATGCTTCAGTGGTGCGCAGACAATAAATTATTTTTGAATATTTAAAAGTGTAATATTCATAGTTATGCCTTGAAATCACAACCTGTTATTTACTCGTGTAAAATAAAGGATTATACATTACTTCACTCAGATTTGTTACTGATGGGCGTGTTACTTATGGAACAAAATTTCATAAACTGCACACATTGGGGCAGGATCAACCTTAAAAGTTGTAGAGTCCAAACTGGAAAACAATTTTTATCAATAATTTATTATTATTATTGTCAAAAGCAATCTAAGGATTTGCAATCAAGGTAATGATCACTGGTAGTATTTACCTGTCTACTTTCTCCTATGCATATGCTTATGAGTGCAGCGGTATCCGTATTTCTTCGCACATTTGAATAGATTCAAGTATGAATTATGTACGTCTTCCTATCCTTTTAGATTGGAGCAAAAATTCGATACATATCTGTAATAATGTCAGAGCAAAGAACCAAATTTCATTTATCTATTTTTTTCTTGTAATTTTAAATGATTAATCAAACACTCACGAATAGACAGACTCACGGATAATCAATCCTTTTACAAATTATATTCAACGAAATTAATATAAATCTACATTTTGATAAAATATACATGATAAATTTAACTGATCTAGTTGCTTTTGTTTTGGGGTATCATGTTCACACATTCACGGTCATACAGATTTCCCATCAGCCAGTTTCATCTAATATTTGAGATAAAATTAAATTTAAGTTAATTGCAATTAATTTACGAAAATTGCAATTAATTTAAAAGTTCTATCAAATACTTTGACTCGGATGATTCCAAGGGTACATGCTCTGCCTTTTTAACCCTAGCTATTGAATTGAGAGGAGGTTGAAAAAGGTTAATAAAGGGGTTTAAGTGGTTGAAAAACGGGGTTAAGCCATATCCAGTATGCTATATTAATCTTAAATTTGAGAAACAATTGTTTGTTTTTTAAGTCAGTTATATAAATAAATACTTGTTATGCAAATTTTCCAAACATTTTAACAAGTTTCTAAAAAAGGCTGAATTTTTTAATCTACGTTATTACGTTTAAATATTACAAATTTTTATTCTTAATCTGTTTTTTAATGTTTTTTTTAAAGTTGCTTTTAATTTCCATGCATGTTTCTTAATACATTTAAAGTCTAGTGTTTATAGCTTTTTGAATCTCAAGTGTGTCAATTTCCAATCTCAAATGTGTTCCCAGTTCATATTGCAATATTTTCATAGTTCGGTGTTAAAAGAATTTTTTTTTAAATGTTTCTTTTGTATAAAATTCTATTTAATCGGATTTTTTTCTCTGTAGTGAACATTTACTTTAAATAAATAAATATATAAAAGTCTACTGACTATGTTAGAAATTTTGGATACTTTCAAATCCGCTAATAACTAGATTTCCGAATGATTTCAAAATTTCACCGACGTATATATATAATTCCAATCAGCGCCAACTTCAACCATAAGACCAATTTCATTTATTTTTGCTTTATACGAAAGCTTATAAGCATAGATGCATCATCAAAGACCGCATGTCTCTCATCACCTTCCTTTAAGAGAAATATTAAATCTTAATATATATAAATTACGTGTCACGTTGTTTGTCCGCGATGGACTCCTAAACTACTTAACCGATTTTAATCAAATTTGCACACCGTTTGCAGTTTGATCTAACTTAAAAGATAGGATAGCCCTTTTTTTGAATTTTTAATTAGAATTTTAATTATTAATTAAGAACTAACTTTCCCGCCAAAATTTTTTTTTTCATTTTCCCCACCGCCAAATGAGTAAGGGTTCAGTTTTTTTCCCCAACAGTCATGAGACTAGGCTTAAGATTTTTCGGCTGATTATTTGAAACGATTCTATTTATTTTCTTAATGTTTGATGCATTTAAAATTAAACATTGTTAATGAATCGATCTTTCAGATTCATTCTTAAGTACTTTTGAATTAAAATAAAACAGAATAAAGGAAATTAAAAATTTTTAATCTGCATAGCGTTACCCCAACTGGCGTAGAAAAACTCACGCATTTGCATTAACGTAACTGGCATTGGAAATTCACGCATGCGCATTGTGTTCTGATTGTTGACAATATTATCAACGGATGATTTTTGATTTAAATTATTTTTAGGTTAGTTGCATGCTTTTGTAATTAAATTGTATTTATGTTAGTTATATATTTTTTGTATATGCTTATAGTTTTAAGTACATTGTTTTTTAAGTAGTTTTTTTAAACCTGCTTTTGGCCGATTATTTTAAACGATTCGTTTTATTTTCTTAGTGTTTGGGGCATTTAAAATGAAACATTGTTAATGAATCGATCTGTTCATGATGAATCTGAGAAATTTTGTTGTAAAATTCTTGTAATATTACATAAATTAAGAAAGATATTCTTTAGTGCCCATAAAGTTTAAACGCTCAGTGACTGTTTTCAGTAATCATATTACAAAAAAAAAAAAAATACTTTGTTTCAGTAAAAAATATTATTATATTAATTGCAGATTAATCATTTCCACTTTAATTTATAGTATAAATTCTACGGGAACTAACAGAAAATTGGAGAGATACATATTACGTTATGATTGAAGGCGTTTATAATATTATGAGAGAATTATATGACTATCAAAATTTGAAGTTTTAAAATATTTTGATGAAGAATCTATTAAAGTAGGAATTGCATCAAATATTTAATTATTAAAATTTTAACGAACATTAAGATTGGCGAACCGGCTGGTCGCCAAAGGCGGCTAGTATATATATATTTCTTAGCTGTATATTCACTAGATACGTCATATGGCGGAAATTTAAAATTATTTTCAAAACCTTTTGGTGCTCAAGCTGCCCCAACCATTCGACCGATTCCGCCAATTTTTATTTCATATTAAAACTTTTGTCCATTAGATACGTCATCAATGATCGCCTTCTCTCTATGATTTCCCAATTTCGAAATAATAATAATGATGATGATGATAAACGTTTGTGGATGATATTGTGGGTGGATATTATTTGTTTTCTTTCAGCATTTCTTTATAATTCCGTTTCTCTGAGTGCTGGGAAATATATGAATACAGAATTTCTGAAACTTGCGAATAAATTTTTTACATCAAATTTTGGTGATAAATCTGCGAAAATCAGTTGTGTGTGTGATACGTGCAATTTATAAATATCGTACAGTAGAAGATATCTTGAATTATTAAGTTTAAAACTGCTTAAATGAAAAGTATCAAACTAGTTTTACAGATTATACGAAAATTAGAAAAAAAAGATATTTATGTACATTGTATTTTTTAAAAGAAAATTTTAAACATTATAAACGTATCGAAATTTATGAGGAATAAAATACTCCTGCTTAATATCTTAAAAGAATTATTTGTTTGTTTTAGCTGCCTTTGAATGTTTTTGTAGATGACAATTTTATTGAATGTTAACATAAAATGGTGGAAATAGATGAAGGAAAATATTGCAATAAATGTCGATAGTTTTAAATTTCACTAACGCTTTAAAATCACTAGAACAGTATACAACTTCAAAACTAAATTTTAAATAAAAAATATTTGATATGCATTTACACTGGTGCAATTCATAAGGTTTTAAATTGTATATTTCATTATTTTGAATCATTTAAAAACGAAGATGCCACTATTTTCAATAAAAAATAATGATTATAAACAAACTTGAATTCTGATAAAACTGTTACGAGATGTTTTAGAGCCTGGATAACTAATACCTAAGTAGCCAATTATGTAGCTCAATAATATATTTTTTCAGCTGCCCAACCAATTTGCTGATTTGCACTCAAAAATTGTATGATTATAATAGAAGATGATGCCATTTCTTCTAAAATATAGTACATCAGTTCTATATTATTATTTATGCATTTCAGTTAACAGAACTATTTATGATTAACTCTAATTTTAGACATATGCTACCGTATTGCAAATGTTGATTACTCGATACAAAAATATTGCAATGATTTATTTAAAAGAATAATAAGGGAATATGAAAACAATTTTTTCCTACATTGACTGCTCTCTCTCTCTCTTTGTGTGTTTGTGTATATATATATATATATATATTACACATTGAGACCGAATATTTAATGAAATTTCTGTTCAATGATTCTGCTGTGCAAAGATTCGCAAAGTGTTATAACAGCGATCGGAGTTAAAAAGAAACAGAACAGTTTTCCCATTTACTATTCTTAGAAACCTTCTGACTTTTGTAACCATACAAATTGAACGAAAGCAATAAAATTTGACTTGGATGAGCGGTAACTTGTTCCTACCCTTAGGGACTCTTGACCCCACATGACGTTTGGGGGAAAGCAAAAATTCGGGTAACGCTTTCAGTGTATCTCGTTTGGAAAACCGATGCGTTTTTACGACACATTACTAGTCTGACATCTCTCGCTTTTCGGAAGTTTCACACGTAAAATGAAACCACCCAGAGGGTTAATACTAATTAATAATTTTTAAGTAATAATGTGATTGAAATAACAGATATTTGGAACAACTATTTAAAAATAGCATCAACAAAATTATTTGATATTCAAAAAGTCGTGGATTATGCATCTCTACTCTATGACTTCTACCCAAAAAGTATCTAAGCTACATTATTCAGAAATCTGTCATATTAAACGTTTTGAATGACTTTTGCATCAAGCATATCGTAAATTACAGATTGTATGACTATATATAAACGTTATTATATAAATATCTAGAAGAGAAAAAAATGGGAGATTTAACATCTGATCCCCCTTTTTATTATAGATTTTTTGGTGGTCTACTGGAGCTGATCCGACATATGTCATATCTTTTGAGGATAAGCAACAACAACAACAACAGCAGAGAAACAACACTTGATCCGTAGACAGATATGAATTTTCCTCTCAACTTTTGACATTACGCTAGAACAAACTATTTGAGCAACATCATGAATCAAGTCTTTCGAGATGAATGTCAAAGTGTCTCTGAGTGCACTGCAGAGCAGCAATACTTTTTTAAGATGTTGTCTAATTGATTTTTTTTTAGGGATACGACTGACAAAATTCTTACAATTTTACTTCTTTTAAATTTTAATTTTCGATTCAATGAATAACTACAACTGACATTTGTACGAAATACAGCTACAGTCACAGTGAAACCAAAACAATCTTTATTTGCAGACAAACTGCCATCGTTCGACGTCCATTTCATATTCTCCTAAGTTGCTGTAGGCGGTGGACGTGTAAAAAGATGTCTGCGTTGATAAAGGAAGTATTTGATTTAGCTGTTAAAAGATGTATATTTAATTTTCAGAGAAATGTATGTGCATCTAATATTCTGGAAAGAGAATTTAGAAAGAACAAGAGGCAGAATATCGTAATCAAAGAAGACAGAGTACCTCAAGAAAAATCGTTCGACATTGAGCCAGCCTGGATCAAGTACGCCATTCCATTTCGTAGCGTTCTTTCTTGATTATGAGTAGCCATTTTGTTGCAACGTGGTAATTTTCTGTTTTGGCACTATTTTAAACATCTAAATGCATAAATTCTTTGTGTTTTCGATTTAATTCATCAAAATATTGTAAATTCATACCCAATTACATATATGATATTTTGAATTACTTGTAACTTTACCATTTAAACGACTATAATGACTGCGTCATTTTTGATGCTTACTTAATCGAAGTTAAAACGTTAAACAAAAATCTACGTTTCTCTTCTTGTTGGATATAATTTTATTTCCTACTCCCATTAAAGCTCGTAATTTTTATGTCCCTGTATGAATTTGAATTTTGCAATATTTTAGCACTATATTGGTTATATTTTTTGCAAGTGATTATATCATTTGATCTAACTTCTAATTTTGAAATTATTATTCATGCGTAAAATGTATGCAATACAACTATTTTCAATAAGCCAGATGGTCTACTTGGTTATTTTAGCCAATGTTTCATTACTTATTAATATGAGATGAAAATCTTATGCAATTTATATTGCTTAGAAATTATTGAGTTTCGATTCATTTGAATTTTTGCATAACGATTTTAACAGAATATGTGAAGATACCTACTGCCTTTTTGAATTGCAGAAATTAAGCTTAAGGGCCATTTCTCACCTTTTATACATATTTTTTTCCTCTCTTATTAGACGAAACAACTTAAGTCCGATTTATAACTATTGTATGTAGTTTCTTCTTTTTACCTCATGATATAACTGTCTTCTCTTGATAGTCTTAATTGGTATGAGCAAGAAAATTGATTCCAAATCACTCAAAATTGCTATTTTTGAGGCTTTTTGCTAATCCAACTCTTGTTTGGACATGTTAAAAGCTTAAAAATGGCACTAGAACCTATAACTATTGTTTAAATTATAGTTTTTGTGTTAAACTGTATCATTACAATACATTTGGGCAGTAAAAAATATTTTTATATTGCCATGCAAATGCTATCTGTGCATGAATATTTGTAATTAATTCTTATACTAATTGCTGTATTAAAATTTGTAAACTTATTCCATCTTCCTGTAAGAATTGATTTTTCCTTGTGTATCAAATTATTAATTTTATGAATAGGAATGATTCCCGTTAAGAATATATGTAATAAGGATATAAATATTTGCAAGGTTATCCTCTTGGAATAATTAGCGACAATTATGAATAATTAAAATTTAAAAATGAATTTTTTCAAGCTTAATCATATTTTAGAAATTGAGCTATTAATTAAAATTCAGTGGAAGCTGTAATTTGCTTCTGTGTAAATTTTAAGTATTCTAAAAAATAGGAAATTAATTTGAATTTATTAGGGATTTTAAGATCAGTTTTAAAAAAAAGGGAGAGAATTAAGGTGAATTGTTTTCACAAGGTATTTTAGTTTCTGGGGGAAAGAAATTTTATAAATCATGGGTAGAGTTCATTAAATTGATTTTTGAATAGAATTAGTTTATCGAATTGCTTATATATGGTTCAAATCAAGATTCTTAAAATGTTGTATAATTTAGCTTTAATTATGGATTGGTTAACTCATTGATTGTCGTTACAAAGTAAATAAATGCTTATAATATGCCTAAAAAAGTTTGTTTAAATACCTGTTTTGTGATGAAATCATCACTTTTTTCACTTACTGTAAAGCATTGTTATAAATTATGCTCAATAGGATGGTTTATTTTCTGTTTTGCTGATTTTAATGCTCGCTTTTTGACTAAATGCAATGCTTGCATACAAATATAATTCGTATATACTGAGTTTATTATGTATTATTTTGATTTGATAATATTTTTAAATTTACTGCTTCTCAGTTTAGGTCATTTATTTCATACTATCAGAATAATAAGTATTAAAAAAGACTACATTCTTTTTAAATTTGTTTTCAGTATTGAATTTTTTTAAATTATATTGTTTCTAATGGCACTTTTCATAGACAAGCCCGCTGACTTTAGAAGTCAGTGATTAAATTTCCCAATGCCCTCATTTGGGAATTAAAATATTAATGGGAATCTGTTTATCAAGTATGAATTTGAACTACCTGACTCTTGTTTTAAATATAAATCTTAAAATTGAGGTTATCTTATTGAAACTCAGATTTTTATATCTATGCATTATTAAATTTATCTTGCATTCAAGTAAAATAGAAGGAAATTAAGTATTGGATTATCAAAAGAATCCTGTAAAGTTGATATTATGTTAATTTATTGCTTAAACACAAACTTCCTTCTGTAGATCCTCAAGTGTGATTTTCTTTATATTTAGATATATGTCATCTCATTTAATCTGCACTGCTCTAAATCTTGAGCAGTATTGCTTTTATGGTAAGGTTGTATTTTGGGGAATTCCATATGATGTTGAATATCCTTATTGTCGTTCAGAAAAGTAAATTATATTAGGGTGGTACAGTATGCATATTTTTATCAAATTTTAGCAGCTTTTAGTAAAATGGGTGAATTTGATACCAGATTTTCACTAAGGCAGAAAAATTCTTGCGAAACCTATAAAAATTCATTAAACTAATGTGAAATTTTTTTAAAGGTTGACATATTTGGTGATTTATTGTCTTAAAAACATTTCAACTTTGGCCAGATTCCACCATCTGTCTAATTCACGTTGTGGCTTTTTTTTTTTTTTTTGCAATTTATTTAATATGTAAATATGTTATCTGTTTGTTTAAAAAGGCTCTACTCATTATTTTTGTAAAATTTTATTCTTCAGTGGAGAATTCTAGTGAGGCTAGAGAGAACGCGTTCTTTGGATTTATTCATCACTTCGCGTTCTTTTTGGATTTATTCATCTTTTTTCGGCTTGTCCTTATTTTGGTGAAATCAAAACCAATTGAGACAAGTCAAAGAGCATGGATGTTTTTCATGTACGAGAACAAACGATTTTCTGAGGAATCGCAAAATTTGGGTTCCAATAAATAAATTGTCATTCTTTCTTAATTATTAAGCTATCCTTCGCTCAAGATAAAACTCAGTTAGCCATTGTTAGTTTTATATTTGTATCATTATCTGCATTTTATAATCTCAGAAAATTAATAACTTTCTCTTTTATCATTAATTCTAATGTTCATTTAACAGGAATTTTTTTCTCACTTTTTTTTTTCTTTTTTTCTGATATTACTTTTGTTTTCCAAAAACATTGAACCTTAAATTGCTGAAACTTTGCTTTTGCACTTTGAAAGATCACAGGAAATTCTGCTTTCACTCTGCTCCTAAAAAAAAAAAAAAAAAAAAAAAAATTACAATGGCTGTTAATAAATAATGGCCATTGTCTTTTATAGAGGAATTGTACATTGAATGATATTTAGTATGATAGTAGTGTACTCTTAAGATGCTCATGCATTAAAGAATTAAATTACACTAACTAGCATTTATTGACAAATAATGTTTTAATTTTTAGCTTAGCTTACAGCCTAGAAAATGTTTGTGCAGCACCTAACAACATAGTCTGTGAGGCTGTTGCTTAGTTCTCAAGGTCTAGTCATAACCATTGCAGTAAAAAAAATTTTAAAATTATGAATTCAAGTACTATGTAAGCATTTTCTTGAATTACAAAATGAATAGTATGTAAATTAAAAATTATTTTTGTATTGTTTATATAATACAAAATTATTTGGGGATAAAAATTTTAAAAATTAAATTTAAAAAATTTAAATTTTTTAAATTATTTAAATTAAATAATTAAACTTTTTTTTTTTAAGTCATTGAAATTATTCTTGAATATTCAGTCAGTTAGTTACCTATTGATGTGTATTCATAATGCATTATTCGAAAATTATTTCATTTTTATTTCAAATTTTAAGTAATTATTTCAAATCAAATTTATTGTAATCGTCTACTATCCATTTTAACAAAATATCTGAGCTGAAAATGTGGTTTGCTGTACATTATAAGCAAGTACTTGTTAGAATAGAAGTAAACATAATTTTAATTAACTTTTTATTTTTCATTCACTTTCTTCCCTTCCTTTATAAATTAAATTCAGAAATTTATCAATTTGGCCATTATGTTGAGGAAAATGTAGTTTTGCAACAGGTTGAATTTTTTTTACATTTTAATTTAAATTTGATATTCCTGTTTGCTTCAGAATTTTATTTTTATTAATATAAGACATGTTTTCATATTAGTGCTATTTTAATATTGTTTGAAAATGTTAAAAGATTTTTGTTAAAACTGGAGGGAAAGATTAAATGAGATACTAGATATTTATGAACATTACTAATTTATCTCTTTATCTTGAAACCCTAATTGTATTTATGATAGTCATATAGAATGCAGAGTATTTAATTTAATTTATCCATTTAATTTAAGAGTAGTAATTTAATTTATCCATTTCTCTACTCTTTTTGCATGTAGTAGTAAAATGCATATATTTTAAATCTTGCTGCATACTTTTAGATTGCTATAATATTGTAAGGGTTTTTTTGAATTTTCATTCATAACTTATAATTTATTTTTTCTGCTTTTCTAATATTTGTTAAATCTCTTAATTTTTTTTTATTCCTGTCTTATATTTCAATTACCTGACATCTTATTTATTAATATATTTGAGCATTTATTAATATATTTGAGTGTATATACCAACTAATATTATCTGTAGTGAAAACGTTATCAAATAGATGCATGTACCTGCAGTTTAAAATGCAATGCAATGAAGTGGTGGCTTTAAAATTATGAATTCTGCTATGAAAAGTATTTAAAATAGGATATTTTTGAACTATTATTTTTCAAATCTAATAAAAAATATTTTGTATGAATATTTTATGATGGTAATCTTTGAAACAATATTGAAAAGTCCCGAAAGAGAAGGGGGTGGGAAATTTTATTAACTTTTAATTTTACAAACTTGAAGTTCTTAAATTGTTTATTCAATTACATTTTTTATGTTACACCACAATTGCATTCAATCAGCACCACAGTCATTACATTCAATCAGTGTTGCCACATTTTTACTGAAACTGTACAGTAAGTAGTCAAGCATATGCTATTGTCCATTCTTTTAGTACCTGCATAATCTTTTTGCCATGCATGATCTTTGCATAATGGAATTGATATTAACTTAACTGCGTTTTCTTAAGAAAATTCACTTGTTTCTCACTCTTTTGATATTTTGGCATTTAGTAAAAAATTAGCTTTATTTTATTTTTACATACCTATCTTTGATGTTTGCTGGTTTTTCCAAACGTTTTATTGGTCCTTTAAATAAAATTTAAAATTATGTAAGTTTTATATATTTTATTTGTTTTACAGCATTTATTTCCCTTTTTTCTTGTAAAGTATCATAGTTGATATTTTATGAAAATGAACTTTTAAATAGTATGATTAAATAAAACTGACATGAATGGGAATAGAAGGGTGTGCTATGATGCATTTCTTTTATGTACAGGATTGAATAATTTAGCTTCAGTCTTAATTCACTTAATGGTGTGGATTCTTTATTAACTTAAGGACATAATAACTTAAAAATATTGATTGACCAATGACTGGCTTTTATATTTTTGAAAAATCTTTGTTCTTCAAAATAAAAAATAAAAAAAATTGAAATTTACTTATTTCTCTACTTATTTTAACATTTTTAAATAAGATTTTTTTCCCCCCCATAGGAGCTGTTGTTGCTTGATACATGAATAAATATTAGAAGTGAATGTTTGAATTCTTTACTCAAAATAATTTTAACCTGATATTGATACATATGAAAATCCTGGTATGGTTGAATTCTGGTATACGACTTTACTAATTGAAGGCTTGATGGGGTCACAGTAAAAATTTGATTTCCCCAATTTTAAATAGTAAGAAAAAAAAACTGCATTAAAAATATAGTGAGAGGATGTCCTTTTTTTTTAAGATAATCATTAACCAATAATACCTGATATTAATAAAATCATAAATATTTTTTTAAACTTAAAAATTTCAATAAATAGCAAATGTTATTTATACAGTAACAGCATGCAGCACTTTGAATAAAAGTGAAGTCTCTAAATAGCAATACAGTATGTTTCGCAACTGCTGAGTTCAAACTTTTTTTTTAAGTGAGAAATTTCTTTTTGATTGATTATATTGTGTAGTTATACTATTCTCAAGTGAATTTAGAATCTTAAAACTGTTCATGGCTTTAAAAAAATCATGGGTGCATTTAATAATATATTTACTAATGTTTTTTTAAAGAATAAGACAATTAATAATTAATAAGAATTTTTAGAATTAATTGAAATGGAATAGAATTGTAGATATTTTAAAAAATCTACAATTTATTGAAATTATAATTAGAAAGGCATTGGGAAGAGAGTTTAAAAAAAAAAATCCGATTGCAGATTAATTTCAATGAACAAAATTTTGCTGCATTAAATTAAAATTGTACTGGAGGAGTTTCAATTTTTCAAAAGTATTTTCTCAAGAAAAGATTGTAAAATGTTATTTCTTGGATGTCCAGTTCAATTCAGTTTTAACTCTACAAATAATTTTTTTATTTTTTAACTAATTATATGAATTATTATAAATGTAAGGACAATCGAATAACAAAAATTTTGCCACTTAATAAAATGTTATTCATTGTTCAGTTAATAAAGCAACGATTTTAAATTATTGCCCAGCTTGTTAAATGCATTCTTTTGTACGATGAAATAAATTCAGAATTATTGACATTGGGATTAATATTATAATATACTTAGATGGGTTGTTAATTAATTTTGAGACTTTCTTTTTATATCTTTATTGTGAAAAATTGTCTACATTATTTTTAATATTGTCCATCACTAGGTATTACTTTTCCCTATATTTCTGTCAACTTATAGATCAGGGATGGTTAACCTGTATGTATCAACAGTCATTTTTTTTCTAAAGAAATGATGAGGTATAGGCATGCCATCAAATAATTTTGAATTGTGATTATTGGAAAAATTATAAAAAACTAAGTACTAACCACTAAAAACTCTTTATATACTATGAAAAAATACATTTTGCATTATATAGTAGTAAATGTTTTAGTTATATGTATAATTCAAACTAAAGTGACAATAATGTGACTTTTGTTTTTGCAGATTAGATGACAAATAATTTATATTAGTGTTGTAAGATGTTACTTTTAGCAGAATGCATGCTGAATTGGAGTCATCTGCCAAGCGGATTCTAAGCGAGTCTTTAATGTTATTCATCTCTGAAAGTAATGACTTGCAGGCATAGGTAGATGAAAATATGGTTAAAATAGCATGAGCCAGCTTCAAACAGTTGCATGTGTCTGGAATTGAATTCCATGTTTCCAAAATTTTGTTACTGCATTTTTACTTGCATTGCTTGTTGATCTTTCTGCTTCAATCAGTTCCAGCCTTTTCCTTATTTCAATAAATTTTTGAATCCATATTGAACTAGACTGGAATTCAATCATTTGCATTTAAAATTCTTCAATTTCCAACCAATCAAATTGGGGCAAGTTCAGTTTTTCAAACGAAGTCGCATCAGGGTACCTAATTAACTTGAGTATTTTCGATAATTCTTTGAACTGTGAAAATCTCAAATTCCTTGATTAAAGAATCAAATACAGAAATAAATTCTTCAATAACTTCTTTGACTGGTTTCTCAAATACATCTAAATCTTTGATAATTTTTATCAAGTTTGGGAAGTACTTGTAGTTTCTTGTAATAATATCGTTCCTGAAAACATGCAGTTTAGTATCAAAAGCGTGAATGAGATTCATCATGACGATAATTGTTTTATTTGTTCCTTGAAGCTTTATGTTTAATTCATTGAATTGTTGGCACATGTCTGAAAAAAACATCAATTTTAAAAGTCACATAACATTCAACAACTATGGTAATTTTTCCCCTCATTTTGCAGAAACAATCTGATTCGTCAAGACATAGAAATATTAAAGGAGCGGAGTTGATGTAATTTTTTTTTTTTTTTTTGTTGTTCTGATACATTTCCGGCCAGTTTTAAGATTCTTTTATTGTATTTCTAGACAGAGGAATATCTTTGATGCACTGAATTTATTATCAAAATCAACAAAAAGTGAGGACGTACATGCTAACCAGGTTTCCTTCAAAAACTCCCTCTTGAAAATGTTTACTATAACGAGCTATGACTTTTGCAGCCGAGTAAGTTTCCACTCTTGTATGACAATAATACATATTGAATCATAGTTGTCAACTCTTTATTTCTGTCTTATTGCACTTGCAATTCCTTCTTTTTGCTCTGGTTCCCTTTCTTTGGCAAAAGGATTTGTGATTTGTTTCAAAATGCCGTTTTACAGACAATGTTCTACATATCACTGTTCCAGAACAAAAAATACGCACCGCTTTGTCGCCCTTACTTATCATGCCATATTTCTCTGACCACCAAGTTTAAAATTCTGTTACACTTATTATCTTGCATTTTTTGTTTTTTGCTGAACTAGTCATGTTAAATAACAGTAAAAAAATTGTAAATATAATGCAAGTAAACTTTTAAATACAGTTGTGTCAAAGAAATTGACTACGCTATAAGTAGACAAACTTTGCATCATTAGCAATTGTAGTCCATTATGTAACTAAGGCAAGACGTTAACAAACGAGTGTGCTCCTAGTGATGATTCCAAATTCGTCCTTCGGAAATTACGAAGTACAATCCTAGCAATATGAACTGAAATGACTTGAAAGTTTGCATGTAATGAAGTCGCCTCTTTGCAGAGTGCACGATGGTGCAAACCAGTAATATTGCCTTTTTTTCCCCCCCCCCCCATGTATGAAATAGGGTTGGGAATGGGCATATGCGCACCGCGACCAATCACTCGTGTTTGTTTGTAATACTTCATAAGGAACTTTGTTATTTTGAACTAAAATGCAAACCGTTTTGATCAGTGGCATGCCAAAAATATTGTGTCGCATGCCATCGGTTCGCCATCCCTGTTATAGGTTATGCTTTGAACGAAGAATTAATTTTTTGATGCTGTCTGCCAATTGATCCAGTTTATTATTATTTTGTATCTTTGTATGATTGAAAGAGCTTTATGCTCAACCATGTTCTGTGGATTGTAATAAGTACTAATCCATTTGAGAAATATCCGATGAATGATGGGTGGATGAAGCATACTATTTCAAAATTTTTGAATACCATACTAACACAAGCATGATGTGGTTGAATGCTGTCGTGTTGAAATGTTACTTTCTTACCTTTGCTTGAACTGTTGCTGTTTTTCCTTCATTGTGCAGCACAAATACATCAGTTATATTCAGCATTGCTCACTAGTAATTCTTTCGTTCGGTTAAAGCAATCAAGTGCTTTTTTTAAAGTGCATAACACCAACCTGGTCCCACCTAATACGGAGCATGAGCTTTGAATCATAAATATTGGGGTCTTGCTGTTCATATGGATGAATGGCTAAGCAAACCTTGGGATTATCTATGCTTAAGATTACTGTAGCAAAGCCTTCATTTCTGGTGAAGATACAATTAAAAAAAAAAAACTTTTTATGTTAAAGCAATTAATTTATTTGTAAAAAATCGTTGTTCAACTTCTTTCAGCTTTAATTTATATTGCTCTCTATTTCCTTACTTTTGAATCATACTAAGAGCGTTTAAACCTTTGAACATTATTGTGTTATTTATCATTCATTGATTCAGTGAGCTCATTTTGCATTTTATGAAGATCTTGATTGAGTAACGATTCCAATTCCTTGTCTTCAAACTTTTTGACCCGGTGTTCTTTAATTGCATCAAAATCAACACTTCTGAAATATCTTAATTAATACTTATATTTTTATAGATGAAATATATTTATCTAATATTTTCATCAACTCTTGATAACTTACAGCTGTACTTTTCTTTAAATTAAACAGAAAAATTTTAACTTCTCAAAATGCTTTCTTGGCTCTTTATTCAATATTTTTAGAGGTAAGAAAAAATATTTTTACTCTTGCAAAATGACACATAATGAAAAGTAAAGTTTAATGATAGAGCTTTGGCATGAATATAGTTAGATGTGCCTTATGTAATATAGCATAAATTTTGCCGTGTACTGTAAATTCTTCAAAATTATTTCACAATCCTTGCATAATATAATACTATAAATATTGTATATGTCCGATTTTCCTCAAGAGCAATGGAATTTCCAAACATGGGAACAGATTATGATATTTTTAAATTAATGAAATTCATGTGGTTTATATATAAAAAAAACAGATTAATGATTTTTTTTATTAACTTCTTGAATGGTTTGTATTTTGTTATTATTGATATAAAGTAATTTATGTATGAAAATATGTTAGTAAAAACTGTCTAAAATAAGTTTAAAAAAGTATGGAACTGTAAACAGTTGTATACTAATAAATTTTTATAAGAAGTTGTGTTTTTTAATAAGATGTTAACTGCATGGTAATGGTTACTATAGTTATGCAAAATTTTAATTGGCAGTCAAATTTACTAGTGTAACTTCAAATTAATGAAGCAAAATTTCAATGAGAATGCTTATTATTTCATAGATGTAGCCTTTAATGAAATAATTTAGAAGCATAAATTGTTGGATGCGCATGTAATTATTTGGGGTTGAAATATAAAATATTTAAATATTATCAAGTTATGCATAGTGTGTATTGAAAATATAACAAATTTATTAATTTGATCATATGCTTTGAATTTTGACTAATATAATTAATAAAACATAATTTACTGTGTTGGATGAAATGTAGTAACTTAACTTATGGCCTACAAGATTTTTCTCCCTCAATTTTTGGGACTTCTGAATCCAAGTTCTCTCCTGTTTAAAATTTTGTCAAGCAACCTTTGTAAAAGGATAAATACTCTTTGTATTGATTGTGTAAGAAATAAAATACTTTTAGTGTCAATCAGTGAGCTATTAATCATGCTTTTACAAATTGTGGAGTTAAATGTTTATTAGCAACACTCGTTTTCCTTTATTTTTGCATGGTACATTGATTTTACGACAACAGGTGTGGGAAAAATTAGCTTAACATAAATAATTAATAAGATTCACCCTATTAATAAAGTAAATAGAAATAAAATTATTTGAGCCTTTAATAATTATGAGTGGTATTCATCTTTTATTGACAATTAAAAGGTGATTGGTTACATACTGCTGCATTTTGTATTTAATGAATTTTCTCAATTTATTTAGATTCTCTTTTAAATCCATGTAGATTTGTATAGTCATCTTGTTCTATCTGTAATGCTGGTCAGAGTTGAACATCTGTGCCCTTTAGGCCTGTGTTTTTATAGGATGCAAATGGCGCCAAGCAGTTGACAGCTTTAAAAAAAAAAAAAAAAAAAAGAAACATTTAAACTAATTTATTGGTGTGTGAATAAACTTAAATATGAATAAATAGTAAAGGTCATTGAGTTAAGGTCTGCTATTTTTGATATATTATTTTCGATCTTCAGGAATGAAATTGAAGGTTCTTTTCTTTGAGCTTTTTCAAAAATTTCTATTTGTCATTGTCTTTTTTTTTTTTTTTCTGTAGGTGAATCACTGTTTGAATCTATTTGCGATTTGGTTCAGTTTGATTGTTAGTTAAAATAGTTTAGTTTGATCGTTAGTGTATATAAGGTATAGACAAGATGGATCTGATGCTAATATATGCTTACATCTAAAGTGTAATGCAAATAATTTTATTTCTTAAGCACTCTACCAATATTCTTTTTATTTTCCACTATAATTGTTTAATTGGTGACAATCATGTCTGTGATGTTGTCGGTGGGATAACAGCTCATTTAGTTAGCAGATCTTCTAGTTATCAATGACAATATATCATCAAACCAGTTGTTAAATATCCCTTATTTATTTATTTATTTTTTTTGCATATAATGAAATTAAATTAACATTTTAAGTAACAAAAATAGCTTTAACATCTTGCAGTGTTTTTGCAAAGACATCTAGATTATATAGTTGCTGTGGTGTATATTTTAGAAATAGCTTTAAAATAATTTGAATTTTGTTTGAAAGAAATTTCATAGTAGCATTTGCTATACTTAGTACATGTGGGGGTATGGGATGATTCCTTCACTTTAAATGCTCAGATCTTCAAGAAAAAACGCTATGGCATTTATAACAAGGAACAAGAGTAGATTAGCAGAAGAAGTTGAAGTGGCTCTTTCGAGCTATGAAAGAAATATCAAGTTTTTGCCGCCCAGATTGAATAGTGGATAGTGAAACAGCAGTACCCACACATGCAACTGTTTTGGTGGTTATTACTTTTGTGAACTTTAGTGTTTTACACGCTTCTTTTCTTTAGTTGCTTTTGAGATTTTGATTGAAAATGGAATCGTTTTCCAGATGCACAGTCACAAAAGTTACTCTTCAAGTCTAGCATGCAAGGTTTTAAAAAGTTATCCTAAAATTTCAATTATTAGATTTAATTTGATTGAGCCTGTTGGTATGGGTTGAAATTGGATGATTGTATAAAGCTAAGAGCTTTTTAAAAATTGAAGATATTGACAATTTTAACTGGGTATGACGAAATATTTCAATCCAAAACAAATTGAATATAAATTATTTACCCAGTGAACAGGTTAATAAATGAACCAAAACTGTCAATGAAAGTGAAGCATTGTTAAATTATTTATAAAGCTCATTAGCTTTGCATATTTTTTCTCTCAAGCAGTTTATATAATTGGGATTCTACTATTAGAACAATATATAGATTTCAAATTCCTGAGGACTTAAAAAAACAAAAATTTAATGGCCTATTTGAGTAAGCTATTATTACTCAAATATATGGCTATCATTTATTTCCATCTTTTAATCTGTTACTGTCCTGCTTCTAAAACAATAACATTTCTATATTTAAATCAGATTCTTGTTTTTTTACATAATGAATCAACATGCATTCTTAAGCTCCTTAAACAAATTTTAGCTATTAATCAGGTTTTAAGGTCTGCTTTTAGCATAATATAATAAATTTGGAAGTAATTTGTATCTTTTATTTTTTACTATGTTTTAAAAATGTTTATAAATGTATTGATTTTCTTTTGGAAGGACAGAAAAAATTAATGAAAAGATGGAATTTTTCCTGAGATCATTGCTATAAATATTTTATTAGGTTGATCAGAATCAATAATTACCTGAGTAAAATTCTGTAAACCACTTCTATCATGCCTATTTTGTCAAAGTATAAATGTAAAATTTATTTTCCAAAATATGGAAGCTTTGTTTTGTAAAAATAAGAATGTATGATTTTTACATTTGATTTTAAAATATCTAGATTGCAGCAATTTAAAAATATTAATGTAAGTGCTAATAAATATAATTGGAATAAATTATTTTAATGACAGATATTCCTGAAAAATCTTAAGTATCAAAACTGTTTACAATCTAGTTGTTAAAACCTGTATTCAATAATTTGAAAATAGATTTTTTAATTGAAGTTATTATTTATTGGCTAAACTAGAAGAAAAGTGGATTGTAAGCATTTTAAATTTATTGAATATACTGATTTATGCAAAAGTAAATATTTAATTTGATAAATAAAGTGTAATATACTCATTGATTAGTATTTAACAAATTATTTATTTGAATAGCTGCTGAATATTTATACTGTCCAATTAAGTTAAATCTATTGTTTTTCATTTTAAGATTCTTCTTTGAAATTTATTTAAAACTTACATTTGTTCTTGGACCCAAAAAAAGTAATGTTTAAAGTCATTTTGTAATCATTTTTAAGTTCAATTTGATTTTGGATTCACAATTGTAATTATTTAATATGCTAACTTGTAAATTACATTGTAATATCTTATTATACTAGTGTTTTTTCAAAATTAATTTGATTCTCTTTCTCCTAGAAAATGTGATTTTCCTGATGAAAATACCTCAGACACACTATTTAATGGAGTCAGATTTGCAGACTTGCCTATTGTTCATATTAGAGTTTCAAAAAATAACACAATCTATATGTTAACTGATTCCAAAGGTTAGTACTCTTTCACTTTTCATTTTTGAAAACCATAATCGAAGGTTGTATATTGTAGAACTCAAAATATGAGCAAATATAGCTGCATTGCAGAAATATAATTTGATTTTCAGAAAGATATTATAAATAAATAACATCTGAATTTTTTTATATTTAATTTTTGCAATTAAGAGTAACCAATATCAATCATTCAAAGACAAGTTTTATAAGTAACTTGGAGTATTTATTGATTAGAATATATCTTAATATAATAAGTTTTCAGAGATTAAAACAGTTCATGTATATTAATTTCCTAAAATTTATCAGAGATAAAAGAATACTCCTAGCCGCATCTTGTAAATTTTGAAGAATTCAGTTGTGTGCATTCTGATGTTTTACAGAGTCTAAAGATTTAAGTTTGGACTATTTTCATTAACTTGTATTACTAATTAGTTTTATTACTTTGGTAAAATGACAGTGCTAGTAACTTAGTTTAGATTCTTAGTTTTCTCACAATATGTAACCGTTATTTCAATTTATTTTCTGCGAGTAAGAGCTAAATTAAAAAAAAAAAAATCTGCTACTACTATTGTAGATTTATATTGAATAATTGATGTCGCATAAACATTTAATGGAATATTTTGCAAAAGAATTTTGTTTCTAGTAGTTATATTAGACATTTAAAGAATTGTGTATCCCTTTCCCTTTATGATTATTTTTCAACTAAATTTTTTTGTTTCTTTCAAATAAGCTTTAAAAATTTATATTCTAATCGCATAGTATTGTATAAAATTTTAACACATTCATGCATTTCTATAAATAACAGTTAATCTTTTAACGTATTACATGCTCAAATGCTTATAGGCATTCATTTTGCAAAATCCCAAATTTTTATTTCATTACATTAAAAATGATACTTTTTCAAATTGGTTTCTCAAATCCAGATCTTTTTGAATATTTTTTATGCTTAGTAAAAAATAATTTAATTATTTCATCTGAATAATTTAATCTTGGTATTTTATTCTAGGGTGGATGACTTGAAAACTAGTATAACTAATGGCTGGTGAGATTTAACTCAGATTGCGAGTCGTAAAAAATCTGCATCTAAAGCAGGCATGAATGTGTTAAAATGGTAATTTATTTTTAATATATCTTGAATGGTTATCTTGTATTAATATATATGTTACTAACATTTTTTTTTTTTTTTTAAGGAAATCCTAAAGAAATCAGATCTTGTGTAAGTTGCATTTCTTTCCTTTCAATAAGAGACCACAAAGCGAAATTTTAAAAAAGATAGTTTTATTTAAAATTTAACAAGCATGATGTATTAATTAGTAATAATAATACATTTTTTAGTCACAGTACTTATAACCAAATCTATTACTATTACTCTTTACACTACAAAAATATCTTGTGTCTCAAACTTGAATTATTTTCTAAAGAAAGTTTACTGAGTGATCTCATTTTAGTCTTTGTTTTTATTTAGGGTGTCGAAGGTTTCTTAAATACTAAGAAAGGCACCAATATAGCTGCCCAAGCAACCGCTATATCTTTTAGCACAGTAAGTAATATCATTTTTAAGTAGCTTCAATCTTATTGTTTTTTAGAAATAATATATAATGTATGTATGATATATAAATGTGATTTTTCCTTTCTTTGCAGAAAATATTGAGAAAAGGGTTCAACCAAGTTAGAGTTTCTATTAGAGGCTTAGGTCCAGGTCGCATGGTAAGTTTTTTTTTTTTTTTTTATTCTAATGTGTTTTTATTAAAAATTTTGCTCATCTGACAAGACATTAAAGAATCATAAGTAAAGGAGGTTTATACTCTCTTTTGGATATTTTGTTAGCTATGAAGAGAACAAATCACATAAAATTACTAAACTGTTGAACTTTTGCAGTTATTTTGGTGAATCATGCTGGGGGGCAGACATCAGAATATTAAGGGACATATATGAGGCTGTTAGGTTAATTTATATATATATAATTTTTTTTATTGTGTGTGTGTATGATTGTTTTTTAAATGATAAAAAAATTCATTTATTAATTATTTACAGCAAAATTAAGTATTCTGAATCCATAAAACAATTCAAAATTCCATTAACTTATAGCATGGTTTATAAATTTTTTTTATAAAAATAATTATTTTCCTTTTTTTTTCCTTCTGAATTATTATTTTGAAACTTTTTGATTTTATGTATAAATGTGAAGGCCCTTGAATTTTGAGATTGGATTGCAAATGGAATATGTTTTAAATTTCTGTGCATTTGTTGTGGAGAAGTTCCAATTTTTAACTACTCTTAAATTTGTATATAAATGACTATAAATATTTATGATGCATAGAAAATAAACATTTATTAATAAAAGAGTATTAATGTAGATTTTTCACTTCAATTATTCTTGGCAACAATTTTATAAATTGCAAATTAATCTTTGTTTGTTGAATAATATGACTTTTTTTTATGCACAATAATTATACAAATAGTTAAATGATAATCTTTGATTTTTTTTAATTCATTCTAAAGTACTGAATTTTTAATACATTTATTTGTCTTTCTGATCATCTGAGAAATTAATTATACAGTTTAGTAGATACTGTATTATAATTATACAGTTTAGTAGATAGTAATTATATATATTTTGAACTATTCTGAAACAATAAATATATTCTTCTTTCTCATCTAGGCATCTATAAAAGGACTTGAAATGGGTGGTCTGGATATCATCTCTATAACTGACAGAACTCCAGTTGTGTTTGGTGGGAATAGACCTAGAAAACAAAGAAGACTCTAGGTTTTATTTCTGTGTAAAAGATCTTGTGCTTAGTGTTATTAAATTATGTATTTTTTTTTTTTTCTAAATAAATATTCAGTGAAAAAAATTCTCGTGTGCTATTAATTTTAATTAATTTAGTATCATGATTTTTACATTCTCATTCAGTAAAAAAAATTTAGGGGTAGTGCTTTAGATCTTAGTTTTTCTGATACGCTTGCTTGATCAAAGGAGAAAAAAATATGCATTTATTTATATTTGATATGTTTGGGAATAAATTTGCTGTTTAAGTATTGAATTTTAGCTTTTTGTTCAAAATAAGAAATTATTTTATATGTATAAATTATTTTTTAAAGCAGTAGTTCTTTTTATTTCTCAAATAGTTCAGAGTATATTTTAACTATATTCTAGTTATGATTTTTTAATATCTAGTTATGATTTTTTAATATCTTGAATTTTTTTATGTCAATGTGTAGTCATTGGTAGTCAAACAATGTGTAATAGGATCTTTTTGTGTGTCTGTTTTTATATAGATTTACTGCTGCTATTTTGCTCTATATTTTGACTAGTGTTAAAATGATTGATTTTTTTAAGTTTTTATAATACATTATTTCTTAGTAATTGGTGTATTTTCTAGATAATTCATTTTAATTATATTTTTAAGTATTCATTTTCTTTATCATAAATTTTTATGAAGCATTTATTATGTGTTTTGTATTATGTAATCAGTATTCTGTAAAAATACTTTTCTAGATGCACATCTCAATCTTATTAAGCTAATGACCATGGTGAAAATCAGCATACGATTTGTAATTTGGAAATATTTTTACCAGAAATGTAGATTATGTGCATTTTTATACTTGTAAATCTTATTTTTTATGACTTAGTTAAGGATTTGTTTATTAACAATTGTCTATTTTTATTAATATTTATTAAATTGCAACAAAGCTGATAGATTTATTTATATTAATTGTATTTGGTATTAATGTGGTTATTTTTCATGTAATAAATGTTCAATTGTTGGACGAATAATTGATTAATTATCAATTTTAAATTTTAATATAAATTAGAAAGGAAGTTGCAGAGTTGATGAATGGAAGCATTTGGGCTACTCTTGGAATATATTTTTCAGTCCTCTTGCTTGATGTAATAGCATTTTACCCCTTTACTGTATAATCTTTTCTATTAGTTTTTATTTGAAAAATGCGTCATTGCATTAATTCAAAAGAGAATTCTCAAATAATTAATTTAGTCATTTTCATTGATTTTTAATATTTCTAAATAATTAAATCCTGTTTGAAAATTTCATAATTTGATGTATAAGTAGAGTTCATGTATCAAAATTAAGAGGTTGAAGAGCATTTATTAATTTTAAGTCATTATTTTATGATTTTATATTCCTCAGTTATTAATAACTTGTACTTCTAGTTTGATATTTGATTTTGGAGTTTCTTTTTTAAATTTAGAATTCAAATATACGTTTTTTCATCATCACTGAATGCTTTTATTAATATTAATTTATAATTTCTTTTATACATGTACTTAGTTTTCTTTTGTGTTTTCCATTTTACCAAAAAAAACAAAAACAATATATTGTTTGAATATAAAGTGGGAGGAATGGAATTATGTTCTTTTTATAAACTTTTAATAGAATTTTCTAGAGGTACAGTGTTGAAAATATATGAAAAATGTAAACAGTAATAAATGATGCAATAATAAATAAATAATTTCTCTAGTTAAGAAGGTGCTCTTATGGGTGGAGTGGAGGATAAATATTCAAATAATTTAATGTAGATCCAAACTGGTAATGATGTAATATTGAATAGTGTAGGGTTATACTAAATTAGCAAATGTATTTAGATACGATAATTATATTTTTCTTCCCTCATTTTGTTAGCTTGAGACTGTATTCCTGTGACTTGATGATTGAATCTGTTATGGAAATGGTAGTAGAATAGGAAATGCTATTAATGGTTATATCATGAGTTTAGGGCTAATGAATTTAAAAAAAAAATCTTTTTAAGTTTCTTCTGTCATTTGAGTGTCTATTTCATTCAAGATGCAATTTTAAATAAATAAAACATCAATTTGCCCATCTGTAAATGCTTCTTTTGGATATTAGTATGCAAAGCATTTGGCATCAGTATACAAACTAGTGCCTAGGTAGTTACATTTGTTCATCTTGTTTTACATGTGAATTTGCTGACCTATTTCTGTTTTTATTAAAAATAGGGAATAGTGCAATAGAGAAACTTACTGTATGCAACCTGTGTTTCTATGGGATATATTGGTTTTCATTTACTTGCCATATCTTCATACAAAAGATGTGGATCTCATTGAGTTCTATATCAATCTTAATTATACTGCATATGTCATTAGTGCTGTGTATGGTGGCCATATCTATATTTCTTTTGTTTTTCTTTACTGTCAGTAATCTATTTTGGTTTGCAGCAGATGTATTGCATGTTTTTTCTTTCTCTTAGCAGCTTCTTTTAAGGAATTGATTGTAAATCTGTTCAATAATTTTGGGTGTATAAGTAGGACTCCAATCTTTTAGTTTAATATTTTAGCTTTAATGTTTGCACATAAATAGAGAAAAATGCACTTGAAAGTTTGAAAACAACCTTTAAAAATCAGTGCGACTGCTGGTTAATTCTTAAAAAAATGTCTTTTTTTTTTGTCTAAAAATTATTTTTTATCAAAGGTTTTTTTTTGGGGGGGGGCAGATAAACAGTATTTGTAGAAGCATTATTTCTATTTCTTTGCAAAAAAAAAAAAAACCTTCAGCAGAAATGCATTGATTACTACTGAAGATTTGTTGAATGTGTCCCATTGAATACAACTGGCAGAATGGTCTCAATAATTTAAAGATTTCTGTATACATGTTTGAAAGCAGTTTTATACGAAATCCGCAATGGTGAACAATAAGCACAATTTGAGTAAAGCATTAAAGAATCTTGCAGGCCATGAAAAGGTTGTTTTCAAACAGGTCAATCTTGCCTTTGTTGCCAGCCAAATGGGGGAAATTTAAGTATTATTTTGCTGGAATCAGCTGTTTTGCCTACTATATACACCACTATTGCTCCTTCAGATTAATATTTGTTTCATTCCACATAGAATGCCCTTTCTGAGGAGAGATTTAGCTCTCAAGCTGCTATCAGAAATTTACTCATTAACTGGATTGTATCTAAACTGGATCCCCCCCCCCACACTAAATTTATTTGTCTAAAAAAAGTAGTTCCAAGGGGAAATATTGAATAATTCTTATAACAAATTGCTGTTTTTAATTAAAGAAATGATGGAAACATTAATTTTTCTAAAATAAACAAGAAATGCTTTCTTTGAAAGCAATTTGACAAAAGTATTTTATTTCACTTGCCTTCTGTTGTTGAACTTTCTCTCTAGCACACATTTGTAAAAAAAAAAAAAAAAAAAAAAGAGCCTGGTTAAAGCATGTGTATATTGTCTTGAAACTATAAGTTTATATTGTTTTAAAGTTTGCATTTTAATCCTGAATGATTCTTTATCTTAAGAATTTAAAATTTAACTGTCTTGAATGCTGACAAGATGTTAATAATAATAGGTTTTGTATCCAACTAAGAACTATTTTACTATTATTAAGATTGAGATTCAACTTCTTGAACAATGTTAAAAAATATTTATGCATTTTAAAATTCTCCTAAAGTGTTATGAATTGGAATTTGAAATGCCTAAATACTTTTAATATATTAGTAATGTATTTGGGTTGCAAATATATATTCTTGAATTCAAATTTATTATTGTAATGCTAAACAAAATAATACAAGAATAGATATAAAAGCTACCAATATGGGTTACATGAAAGAATTGTTTTTGCAAATTAAGAGTTTTCTTTTTGATATTTTAAGTCTGTTATTCTTATAATCTTCAGTAAATCTACCTACCATTGCTTTTTTAAAATTTAAAGATATTAATTGCAATAATAAAATATATCAACATTGTTGAAATTTAATTTTTTTTCTTTAATTTCCCACTAAAAAAAATTAACCTCTAAAAGTTTGAAGTTAGTGTTGAACTAAAAATATCTTGTTAATAAATACTGCAAAAATTAATATTGTTGTCATTTTACTTTTGAATAATAAAAATGTTCACTTTCAAAATTGTTTTAATGATGTGAGCTTAATGTATTTTTGCATGGGTGTTTCAAAGTTTGTATTCTGCCTTAAATCATTTAAGTTTGGAACAACTTTTTATAGTAATAAATTTCGTGTTCTTAAGTATATACATTTTTAGAATGTATTTTTTTCATAGAAAGTAATATCTTTCATTGCTTTCTCGTATCATAATTACATTGCATCTGTAAGTGGATATTATCCTGTCAGAAAAAATATTTATGCAAAAAAAAATTTTTTTTGTTAATTTTTTTCTACCCGTATGATATTGTGTAATTTAATTAGCAGTGACTTCATTTGGGAATTTTTATATATTTTTGTAAATTTAAAAGCTTGAATTGACCATTTCAAATGAAAAAAGTTCAGATTGTTTGTGAATAGTTTGGCCCACAATTCTACTAAAAATGTCATTTGTTGTATGCTATCTTCAAAGAATTTATTTTGATCTATATTTTCTTACTTTTTATTTGCCCATTAATTAATGCATGATTTCAGTGCCGTTTAAACAAGGGGTTGTAATAATGTTTTTGCATGAATATTGAGTTGTAAAATTTTTTACTGAAGTTCTAGATAGTTTTTGGATTTCTGAATATTTGATATGCATGGAAGTTTTATTGGTAGTGATTTGTGTCAAAACAAACTTAATGCGGAGAGAAAGGTAATAACATTAGCATTAACAACTTAGCATTTGTTGGCGATATGAAGGAAGTGGATGGTTTACAGTTGCATTTACTGGTTAGTGGATTTCAACTAAATTTTATTTTGATTTACAGCCTTTTGTTCTGAGAGTAGGAAGTAACAATTAGTAATGTCCTGTATTTAAGAAATACCCCCCCCCCCTCCAAATCTATAATAAATACCTTTTTTCCTATTTTGTAAATTTCTGAAATTTGGTATTGTCTTTTCAAATTTAAAATTAACTTGTTTTAAATGTAGTGGATGCCTTGTATTTCTTACAAAAGACTGTTAAACCTTGTGTGATGAGAAGAGAGTTAATAGCATTTTGTGTAAAATAATGTAAAAATACTTTTTATTATCTAATTGGGGTCATTTCTTTTTCAGTACCGGTTAAAAAGTGAAAGATGTTTTGTCATTTATTATGGAATTGTTTCTGTATTGTTAAAATTGTGATTGATAATCCTTTGATTTCTCGATTCCCAAGGTTTTCAAAACCATAACTAAAATCCACGCATTCTACATACAAAAACTGGTGCTATTTAAATTTTTTTAAAGTTGCATGTTTGGAAAAAATTTCCTCCACTTAGAGGATTTAAAAACGAAGGACTTTATGTATATGTGCCCTTAAAAGTATGACTGGGAAGTGTTATTACTTTGCATCTGTCAAAAATATAATTTATTGTTTATATATATTTTTATATTGAATTTAATTTATATGCCATGTGCAATAGAAACTTTTCTAATTTGTCATGATTTTCTGCTGTGTATTTAAGAAACTAAGATGACCCCCACATATCATTCAAATTATTTTAATTGTTCAGTTTTTTTTTATTGCATTCTCCTAAAGAGCATTGATTTTGTAATACAATTCATATATTATTCTTGTGTAAGGCAGTGCATTCAGTTTTGCTGGATTTTTAATGTCAAAATTGGGAAAAAATTATTCATTAAGTAATTAAGAATGGAGATTTGCAGTAAACCTAGAAAGAACCGAAATGGGTCTCGGCAATTTAATTGCAACTAATGTGTACCATTATTTTGCAATATCTTTAACCTTGGGAAAATGTATGTGGTTACAGTTACAGCAGAAAATTATCGATTTGTGGTTAGTTGTGTAAATTTGCTGCATTTTATTTCATTTTATAATTTGTTATAGTGTTATGAAAATTATCTTCATGCAGTTAAATAATGTATTGATTTTTAAACTATATACATGTATAAGTATGGTTAACCAATTATATAATCTTTTTTGCTAATTTTTATTATTTTTGTGTATTAAATTTTTTTTCTAAAAAAATGTTATTTTAATTGTTTTGAAGGAACTAATTTCAGTTTTTCTTTAGAATATATAATAATTTTATGTGTGCATTATTTTTTCGCTATAAATTTATTAATTATTTTGGCGGCGAAGAAAAAGAATTTCTGCAGTGTCACGTGACTTTGCTAGTGCGCTACGTCACTCGCTCCGAGAGGAAGGATTCTTGTGTTAAAAATGGTGGTTGCGACTTCTTGTAACGTGGCTTCATCACGTACTAAGAACTAAAATTGTTTTTAAAACCTTGTAGAAGAACGATTAATTTTAAAAAGCCTTGTTATGAGTGTTATGGCGATAGTTTATATCTAATTATTAATTGTTGCCAGCTAGTTGGTCATTTTGGACTTGTATTATTTCGAACGATCATGCAGAATGGTTGCTCAGCATTGATGTCTGCCATTTTGAAATGACCAACGTTTTACCGATGAAATCGAAGTCTCGTTTGTTTTTAAAAGTTTCAAATTACTAAAGAAGGTGTCATTTTTTCTTTGCTTGTGCAATAAATTTGAACTGCTTAACTTTTTTGGAAATTAAGACAATTTCGTATTCTTATTTCATTTTTCCATAATGGATAAGGTAAGACTTCAAATTTTTTTTTCTTGCCGCCAATCGAATGTAAACAATACCTTTATAAGATCATTGAAATGTTATATTAGAATGATTTTTACTATTTATATTCATTTATCCTTATTTCTAATGCTTTTAATTGTTATTGCGTCGAAAATTATCATTCAACCTTCATTCAAGAATAGAGTCGTATCTTGAATTTTTCTGCTATCATCAAATGATTTACTGTTTTTAAAAATAATTCTATTATTAATTTTCGTCAAAAGCTGTAAATGTATTGATAATTACTTTGCCATTTCCTATTTAATCTACCCATTGCTTTACCACGTGTTTTACTCCAGATATTTACTGCTTGTTTATGAAAATTTGGTTCTGTATAATCTGATTCTTAGATAAACAATTGTTTAAATGCTTAAAATTATTCATGTTCCACTAATTTTTTTGTCCAGTTATGTTAATTTAACTGTATGCAAGAGTATGTTAAAAAATTATGAATTTTTGAATGTAGCCCATTTTAGCTAAAGAATTGAATTTGTGTCTTAGACTATGGATGTAAACAGTATTTGTGCTTTCTATTGAAAGTAAAATATTTCAAATTTTCATTGTTAATAACTTTACTACTGCAATATAACATAGCTTAAAAACTTTGTTTTATAGGCTTTGATTATCATTATTATCATTTATTTAGAATTATCTTATTATAGTTGTTCTTTTTCTTCTATACTATATCTATTATATTTTTAAATTGAGTCTTTTTATTATATTTTTATATATCTATTGCATAAGCCCATTTTAAGCTTCATATTTGTTCATTTGAATCTTTTGATCAAGCAAGAATGTTACAAATCATTACAATATCATTTTATTAATATATCAAAAATAATATTAAGATGTATAGCATTGCGGAGATCCTAATGCATATATTACCATGGAATCACCAGAAATAATATTTTGGAGGAAATCTAAGTGCTAAATAAAAACTGCTTATTAGTATATTTGGAGTGAAATTTTGTTTGAGAATGATTTACTTTATTATTAGATATTTTTCATTCTTTTTTTTTTTTAAATTATATAGAGATTCTGAAGTATTTTATATGCACCTTTTATTTGTATCATAAAATTCTTTACAGAAAATATTTAACACATTGTGCACCTTAAAGTTGGATATAAGCAAAGTAATAATTAAAAGAAAGTCAAAGAACTTTCTCAAGACATTACAGATTATTTAAGTTTAAATAATTATAAATTAGGTTATTACATGTAAATTTGCCATGAAAACTCTTAAATTCTATATCAATGAACAAGAAATCATTTTCAGAGAAACAGTTTTAACTGGTTATAATGTGTTTGTATTACTTTTACATTAAACAGGTTCCAAAAGCTCTAAATACATTTAATAACTTTTGAAAAAGAAATTAAAATGAAAATACTTCTTGTGAAGTGAATTTAATCTCACTCAAAGTATAATTGTTAAATTTTAACAAGATTAAGTAATTAAATTTATTAGCTTGTTAAAAAGATTAATATTATTCCAGGAAAATGAATATTGTATTTTTTAATGCATTGTATTATTACCATGTGGTAAAAGAAAAAAATGTTTAAGAGGGAAAATTTTCTGATTTGTAGACAAAATATTCATTAGGCATAAAAGTAGTAGTTATATTTAAAAAAAAAAAAAAACACAACTTCTGTATCTGATGGAGCACACGATACTTTTAAGTCAATTTAAAAAATAAATAAAAAATTGTATTAAAAAGGCTAATATGGTATATTACCTTATATAAGTGTAATTACTTTTATTGTATTCATAATCAGTTTTAGCTTAATGCTAAAAGACTTAGGCAATTGAGATAAAGAATTCAGTAGAAAATCTTGTTAGTCACTGCTTAACATTAAAAGTTGCATCAGATAGCTATTAAAATTGAGAGAATTTTTTTCCCAGTATAATTATTATGAGAATTTGGTCTTTTCCAAGTAATTAAATATTAGTCTTCTGTCAAAATTTGTTATAAATAAAATGCAGTAGTCACATTAAACAAAACAATTAAATAAATGCATAATATTCTGAACTATGTCCATTCTGATTCTAAGAAGTGTCTACTAAAAAAAATTTTTTTTTTTTGAAGCAAGTAACCTTTTACACTGCTACATTGTTTTGCCAGTCATCTGAAAGGAGATATAGTAAAATAATAAATAGAATTTAATCTTTATCTAAATTATTACTTGTAGGAGATGGTGTGGTTAGATTGATAACAATATATTTTTTTGATTCCAAATTATCTGCCAAGTAAAAGGTGGTCATAGAACTGTCACTTATTCAGTAATGCAGATAATAAAGGATGAAATCCTTATTAACTGGTACAACTTATCAGTGAAAAAGTTAAAAATATAGACCAATAACATACTTCTGAATATTTTAAACTAAACATTTCTTTAATGTATTCTAAAAAATTTCCTTAGAATATGCAATAGAATTGAATTGCCTTTTAAAAAACACAATATTTTGAATATTTGTACACTTAAGAGAACCAATTTGCTTTTCTTTTTTAAAAATCTTGTATAATATTGTAATATATGTTATTGAGGAACTTATGTTTGCAACAATGATACACATAATGGGTAACATGAAACAAATGTATCTAATACAAAGAAAAAAACTAAATTGCATGAAAACCAGGATATAATAAATAGAAAACGAATATTTTAAAGTATTTCCAGTTTAGATAAGAAATAATTTAATACATATTCAAAGTAATCTTTTGATAAAAATTTTGATCTTTACAATTAAATGTAATTTTGGGCTGATTATTACTAAATACAATTGGGAATTATCAAATAATTTTATAATTGATGCAATTTTTATTCTAAAGTTCAACTGCTTATGATTTATTTTAAAGCAGTATTCTTAAAAGTTAAATTATGAGCAATGGGAAATGCAATAATGTTTATAAATGTAGAAAATGTTTGCTCTTAAAAGCTATACAGAATTATTCCTCATTGTACTATGGTAAATTAAAGATATAGATATTCAAGGTACTGTAAAAGAGTACAATAATGCCAATATTAGAGAATTAAAACTGGCAGTAAAATTAAAATCTCTGTACCTAATGTACACTTATTTTATTTAAAATTTATAATATGTTTATTGCATGATTGAATAATTATACAATGACAGCTGAATTATGCTTATACTGGGTAGAGACTTAAATATTCTTTCATGTTTGGAATTTTTATCTGCTGAAATTCAATTCTTTGTAACCTGTTTTTTCACTACTTTGGAGATTTAAATTTGTGATATTCTAACCATCTAAAATATATGTTAAAAATAAGAATGCTGGAATGGAAAACTTTATTAAAATCTCTTACCTTGATTAATTATAAGTGATAAAGTATTGGGAAGAAGCTTATTTTCAGTTTGAAAACAATTATGAAGCTTAGTAAACTGTATGATGTAGAATGCAGTTTAGGGTATTTAAAAGTATTGTTGTATATTTGAATTATAAAATTTTTTATGAAAGAAGTTTTAAAAAGTGGAATGTCAAACATTGTATTTTTTAGTATTTCTTGATCAGAATCCAAGTATTTGCCTGTTATATTAATGGAATAAATTGTTATATTAATGTCCATTTTTGAAATTCAAGATCATTTAATTATTCTTTATTTCCTCTTGATTTACCCTCTCTAAAATATTAGATTAATCGGAAAAAAGTGAAGCCATTATTTTGGTGCTTATAAAGACAAAATGATATCTATTTGGAGCTGAGTTATAAATAAAATCTGTTTATTCAGATATTATCAAATTTTGTCAGTATTTCATGGATTGGTTATGGAATTTCAATTTATGCAAAAGAAAGAACACATTTACAATTTTTGCCACTAATTTCTATGTGAAGTTATCTTTTATTCGGTTAAAAGAATTTTAAGAAATGAAAATTTCCATGTGAGGATGTATGTATCATGTACTTTAGAATTGTTGAAAATTGCAATTTAATGAGCTAACTTCTCAAATGTACTAAAAGAAAAAAAAAAGCAGCATTCTTTAGATTGCAGAATTTAGCAGATTATTATTGATTCAGCAAACTTGCAACATTATACCTGTAAAGATAATAGATGCATGTACACTTTTACCAGTCAATAATTAGAGCTTATAAATCACAAATGTGCATTTGTTATATCAGCTGCTGCATTTTGAATAATTGTAACTTCAATTATAATTGACTGTGTAACTTTTATTATTCTGCGAGTAAGTAGTGATCCACATGCATTAATATGCTGAAATAAAGTTTGTTGTGAAAATTGAGATTTTTTTATTTCTTCAACTAATTGAATTGGCCAATTTGCAGTTGTGGAAAAACGTTTTTGAACTAAATATCGATTTTATTAAGTGGCACAGATTGAAATCTTTAAATCAAATTAGTATTTAGACCATATGTGAATATATTTAGCTGTATAGATTTTCTTTTTCAATTGAATTTGAAATGTTTTGTTAATTTAGAACCACCATATATAATCAAATTTTTGCCTGAGGATGAGCATCTAATTTTTATATTAGCTTTTAAATCTTGACTAGTTAGAAGTATTGAGGGCATTTACTCCATTCCACTTTATCTTACCTGAGACCTTCTCCTTGTCTGTTACAAATTGCATATAGGTAGGCAGATCTATATATACCTAAGCTTATAATCCTTAAAATATTTGTAAATAACTATGATAACCTTCATCATAGATAGGCAAATAATCTGATGAAATATTTTGCCTAACTTGGATTTAATGTTTTTTCAGAAAAATATTTTTAATTTGTAAATTTTTATAGACATGAATAAACTCTATTTTAGAAGCTATTTTATTCACTGTCATGTTTTTTTTAGTTTTTTTTTTTACTTATATTTTTATGCATTCAATTATATCATAGGAAATAACAGCAGTATTAAAAATAATTTTTTTTTTTACTATTTCCAAAATTTTTTATTTTATTCTGAAGTTTAATCGTGAAAGTACAATAAAATTTCATTTTTTTATTTTATTTTTTTTTTATTTTATTAAAAGCATACCTTATATTGAAATCCTCATCATGAAAAAATAGCCAGACTTAATCAAAAATGGGGAGGGGGAATTGAGAGGAAATAACAAATAAAATTATCCAATTTTATCAATAATAAAATATTGCTTAAAAATATTTTTTATAAATTAATAAAAAAAATTGAAATGAAATAATTGTAGTTAATTAGTCCTATTAAAAAGATAATTTTTTGAATTGATGTTAAAACATATATATGTTTTAAGTTTGGTAGCTCTAAATCAAATGATCTGGCCTCTAATATTCAACACACGTTTACACATTCATTATTATTATTAATTGCGATATATATTAAGAATTTTTTTTTAAAAAAAGTTAAACTCCGAGAAATATAAGGATGTTTTATGGCTGAAGCTTATTTGATTGAAACATTTTGCTGTGAAGCAATTTAATCTTGCCATTTACATTGAGAATTATTTCTTTTGCAAAAAGCACACGTGCAAATTTTTCTTTTTTATTTAATTAGAAGAGAATGAAATACTAATTAAAATGGAAAATTCTAACCTTTATTTCTATAAATACCAAATATTTTCCTTAAAAAAAATGAAAACAGTAAGTGAAGTTTTCATGTAAAAAAAGAATACAGTTTATTGAAGTAGTGACTAATTCAGCATAACTTTAAATCGTGTTAATTTTTATTTGTATTCATCTAGTAGTAATCTCCTTAAATTCTTGATTTTACTTTTATTAAAATTTAGATCATGTGTAAGAATAATTTTTCATAGTTTATGTAATTCTTTTTTTTTTTTTTAAATTTAGTAAAAATATAATTTTTTTTTTTTTTTTTTTTTTTTTTGGAAAAATGTTTTTAGATATATGTTAAAAATCTGGTCAACTATACAATTGAAATATTAAATAACCACTGCACACAGAAAATAGTTAATTTTTGTAATGTAATGTCAAGCTGGAAATAATAATAATAAAAAAGAAAATACTCATGTGTATAAAAAAATATTAGCACAAAAATATGTGTATGCTATTTGCAGAAAATATTTTTTGATTTTCTGAAAGTATGAAAAGCTTTGTATTGCTTTCTAAAGCATAAAATAGTTTTATATAAATAGTTTTTTTCTCCTTTAGCATAGCTTACAAACCTATTGCTTCTGGCGGTATACTATATAAACTTCATTCATTTAATTCATAATCCATTTATGGCGATTTCAATAAAACAAAATATTACATTTGTCTTAGTGATGGATTACATGGATTTATTATTTCAGTGTTCATGTTTTGAACATAGTTCTGCATTCTTTCAGATCAGTTGCTTTTTTCTTGAGGACGGAAGTAGATTTTATTTTAAAGAGCATTTTGTAAAAAAAAAAAGCTTGGGTGCATGCATGCTCTGAATTTTTGTAAATGAAATCAAGAATTTAAAAATGCAAAATGTTAGGTTCAAATTTACTTAAATATATTTACATTTTTTAGAATTAGAGAATTTATTTGTTGTTGTACAAGTAATGTTTAGCAAACAAATTTATATAAATATTTTTCTGAAGATATAACCTTTAAAAAAACATTTTTTTTGGGTTGCAATTTTTACAATGATATGCCCATGAATGTTTTACCCTTGTAAATGTGATTACATTTTGAAATTTTCCAGAAATATTTTTAAATGTACAGTAAAGTAACAAGAAAAAAAAAATGAAAAATGTATTTCTGTTAGAATTTAACTTCTTAAAAATTCAAAAATGTTTTGTGACTTCTTTTT
This sequence comes from Argiope bruennichi, assembly GCF_947563725.1. Lineage (NCBI taxonomy): Eukaryota > Metazoa > Arthropoda > Arachnida > Araneae > Araneidae > Argiope > Argiope bruennichi. Next base: position 112,500,451 of record NC_079152.1, on the reverse strand, counting down.
TACATTAAAAAATTTATTTTAATGGCAAATATAAATCTCGAAGTACTATTAAAAACTTATATTTATTTTAATTTTTATAACATGCATTTTGAGAAATCCTTAAATAAACGTGAATTCACTTAATACTATCCTATTATTAAATAGTATTAATATTACTCAATATTAGGCTTTTCCAAATGAAATGAATAAAAGTAATTTGTAGAAAAGTGGGATTATTATTTTGTGTGTAGAATTTTATTTTTATTCATGTTGAATATGTGTGTGTTCAAATAATTGATTTAATGCTATGTATAATTAATTTTCCTGAAGATTTTTTTAGAGATTATTACATGATTATTATATTGAAAATTCAATTAAAACTTTTAATTATAGGAAGAATCAATAAATTCAGGTGATTTGTCTTCAAGCCTAAACAACGACAAAGATTCATCAGAAAGAAATGAAACACATTCTGCAAATGAAAATTCAGATAGTGATTCTGATTCAGATTCTAGCTCAGGTTCTGGTTCTCAGTCTGCAAAATCTGGTTCAGATTCAGGTTCCGGCTCAGATAATGAAAAATCTGACTCTGGGAGATCTAAGAAAAGCTCTAACTCAGAGTCAAATAGTGCAAAATCAGATTCAGGATCTGATTCAGAATCGGGCGGGTAAGAAATCATTTTTTAAAAATTTTATATAAATATGTATTTTTTTTTATTGTGCAAATTTAGGTACTATTTGTTTCTTAATAAATGTTTAAAATTATTCTCAGGCCATCAAAGATTTAACTTCTTAATTTTGGCTGAAATGATTCATTATTTTTATTCACTTATTTGTGATTATTTTATAATATTAAATGATTATACTGAATCCTGTAACTAAATGTCACTGTTTATAAGTCCCTCATTAGTGAGACTTTAATGAGTAATAAAAAAATTTATCTTGATGCAGTATCTTAAATAATGTGATCTAAAACAGAAATTCATAACACGTAGACCTTTTGTAGTGGTGGTGGATAAAAGAGTATGATATAGTGATGTGTCAGTGTTATGCAAAATGTACCAAGTATAATTCTAATTTCAAATGAAATTACAAAAATGAATTTTGATGTTATTTATATTTTTCTGTGCACTGCCTTATTAGTAAGCAAGGGTAATTAACAAAAATCCTACTGTGAGTTGTTTCATTATAATCTTACAAATAAACATATTTTATATATATTTTTATTTATTATTAGTTAAATGTCTTATTTTCCAAATTTATTTTCATATATTTATATGCCCTAGATCATGAAAAAGTTTTTTCATCATTAATTTACTAAGTTGGAGAATATTTTTTCAGCCAAGTTAACATTTTATTTGCATTGTGCTATTTGATCAAGATTTATTCAAAATTAATAGGGGCAGTGCAGAAAAAAAACTTAAAATGAAAAAAACTTTACAGTTATAATTTTACTTAATTTTCAAACTTCGCTTCAATATCACAATTGTGAATTTCCTTTCTTAAGAAAAAATCCATTTTAATCAAAAATTTGAAATTTAAGTATTCTGGAATTAGTATAGTTTTACAAGGCAGTTATCTTTTATTCTGTTATATATCTATTTGTCATTTTTAATTAATTAATTTTTTCTTTTATAGGGAAAGTAAAGCTTCCGTTAAAGAAAATGCTTCTAATTCTGAGCAAGATTCTGAAAGTGATGGAGATAACGAAATCAAAAGTTCTCCAGAAAGTGAGACTTCAAAGGCAAACAAACAAAGAGAAATCAAACGTTCTCCTAAGATAAAAAAAGAATTAGATGATTTAAAGCAAGTATGTACTGTAAAATGAAAATGCATATATATTATTGTTATCACTTTATCTTAATCTGTTTTTACTTTCTTACAAATTCTGAAGCATAAAATAAACCCTTTTCTCTCCAAAAAAAAGCTAATTTTTTTTTATTTTTTGGTTTTTATAAGGAACAGAAGAGTCGTCTCCATCTGAAATTAAATAATGGAATGAAATCTAATATCACTTAAAGAATTATGTTTCCTTCTTCCGAGGATTATGTTTTATTGGTTCAAATAAGATAAAATTTGAATTGCATATAATTAAGACAGGATGGAAAGCATCATGGAAAGTACTTAAATTTGGACACTATTTTTAAACACCTTAAAAGAAGTGCTTAACTTTGTTAAGAAGTGCAAAAAAAAAAAAAAAAAAAATTGTTTTGTTTTCCCATACATTATATGTGTGAAATTGAATGCATAATCATAATGATTTGTAGACTGGATGCATCAGGATTGAAAACCAACAAAAGGGAAATATTTGGAGAAAGAATCCAGGGTGAAATTGAAATAGATCTAGGGGTGGGGATAATATATATTAACTCTTAATATTCTTTTTTTTTCCCCTCCTGTTTCCTCTTTTTTCAACAATTCACTGCCATTTATTGAAATATCAGAATGGTTATCCCAATAGGACAGTACATACGTACAATGTGATATTGTTGGGACTTGAAAAATGAGGTTCAATTTTTAATTTTGAATATAAAATCACATTTCAATTTTTAAAGTTTTAGATAGTGAAGAATTTATTTTAGTCATGCCTGATAAAAGTATTTTTAACCTTTTATGTATTGTTAAAGAATACATAGGTTGTTCCAATAAACAGAAATAAGAATATACTAGGAAGCATTTGGTGCCCTAAAGAGATATGTTGAACATCAGAGAGGTGAAAACACAATGAAACCTCTTTAGTACATTACATTTTCAGTTATTATTCTCATTAATATGTCGTTTTAGTGCAATTTTTTGGAACAGTGTGTAAGGGCTGTATTAAATTCATTCTGTGCTGTATTAAATTGTAATTCATTGTGCTATAATTATGTTTATTGACTGCATAAAATCCATTTGGATGAAATTTTAACTTGGAAGATATAGGTTTTCAATAATTGTGATTTTTCTTTGCAGTGTTTTTTAATATTTACATCCATTTGAAAATTATTATTTGTTAAATCAATCTTGCCAAATTTTTTACTATAAAAAATTTTAATAAGTTAAAGAAAATTTTATTTTTGCATTTGGATTAAAAAATAGGTTTTGATTAAATTTTCAAAATGTGAAATGTTTAAAAAAGCCATTTACTAAACTTCTAAAGTAAGAAGCAATAATTTTTTAATAGTCTACTAATTTCTGAATATTGCTACTCTTTTCTATAATTTTTTTTTTAAATCTAAGACTCAATTAGAACATTGCATTGCTTTGTTGTGAATTTTATTGCATTTTTTCCTACCTTATGTTGATGTTATGTTATGTTGATCGATGACGGGACGTACTTCCTTCGGGGAGGGTTGTACCGTGGCCGGTGACGGCCCTTAGGACTCAACCACAGTTCCTGCCAATTGCTGTTGCGGCGGTCCAGTCATTCAGTTTTATGGTTTAAATCCGTGTGCTTTAGGGCGGGTCGGAGAGTTAGATGGTTGACTACCTTATGTTGATACTTGTCCTGAAATGGTTTAGCTTTATAAGACTGCAGATAAAATGCTCTAGATGGCTAAATATGGTGAATTAACACAGAAGTAAATTTACATTTGCAGTTCAGCCATATCATAACTTATTTGTTGCTGCATCTATGAAAATCAATACAAAATTAATATCATGCAATACTTCTGCATCAGTGTCAACATTTTCAGAAATAATGTATCCATTTAAGTTAACTATTAATTTAATTTAAAAAAGATATTGATAAAGACCACATATTTCTTTATTGTTAATATTATAAATATTGACTTAATTTTTTGATCATGATTGTTTTTTAAATATTTTTATGATATATCATTTTTATCATCATTATCAATCATTTTTAATGTATCATAAAAATGATATTTTTATTATTTATTTATTTTTTGTCAAAACCGAAAATACATTTGTTTCAGTATGGAAGACATGCTCTTGCAGTGTTCCCAGAAATAAATATTAAAATTTAAAAATACACATTTAAAATGTAAATCCAAAAGTACATATATAAAACTGAAAACATTTTATATTTAGAAAATACATGTGTTTATGTATGCATAAATGTAAAAAATGCTTTTTTCCCCTTTGGTTATGATATTTAAAAGAATTTAGTTTTTGCTGCAATTTCTCGCTATGAACAATGTCAAATGTTAAGTGCATCATTTAATTATTCGTAGTTCAAATTTTATCTCGTTTGCCCATTGAAAATGCATTCCATTCCTAGAATGCATCTAGAGTCCTCTGAAGCAAGAAATTTGTTTCATGCTAACCGTGTTCTTATTGCGGGAAGTTGGGAGATGAATTCTGCACAAAGGAAAGTAGCTGGGGAGAAAAATCCTAATACTAAAATCACCAATTAATCAGTGTAAAATCCTGTGCTGTAAATCTGTTTTAGTGCATTCTTTTTTTTTTTTTATGCAATTTAATTGGTGTTGGCATTATAACATTGTTATATTATTTTCTATACTAATACTTATACAATGTTATGGTATATAATGTATGTACATATTATGTACATTAACGAATTCCAAAAGAAAATAAGTAAAATATTCCAAAAAATAAATCAATTAGAATCTACAAGTGATGAAGCTGATTTGGGGCCAGTTTATCACAAGAAGATGCATGTTTTGGACTATGATGAACAGTATTGAATTATGCACATTTTGAAAATCTCCATATTTAATGAATGCTGAAAAATGTTTCCGTATGTAATTTAATTATTTTATTATGTATAGAGAGAGAATTGAATTTCTCTGAATGGAATATAATTACCAGAATAAAAACTTTTTTCTTAAAAAATTATTTGTTATAGCTATTTATGAAGTTTGAGAAGGAAAACAAAAATGTGTAATTTCTACTGTGTAAAAACAGATTTGACTGCATACAGAGAAGGGCAGATTCCAAATATTAGCATTATTGAAAAAGTTTGACCAACGAATTATAATATTGACTAATAAAAAATAACTTGATATGAATTTTATATTATGTGTCATTCATTTCTTTATTTGCATTTTTAATCATTCAAACATTATCAATGTTTTGTTTAATTCTTTTTCCATAGATTTATTATGATTACTAAACCAGTTTTAGTTTCAGTAAGGCTAACAGCTTTATTATTATTTTGTGAAATTCATCTTTCCATACCTGCAACAGTATGTGTATGAAATTAATTTCATTATGTCTAATAAATCTGTTACAAATGACTCAAAATGGCCCACAGTTTATTTTTAGTTACCTGTATTTTTCCATTCATGCATATGTAAAAAAAAAGTAATTATATAGAGATATTGTTTTGTTTTTTTCATTCTGTTGCTTACATTTTTAATTGGCTATTTTTTAATATTTTTCTTTTAATTTAAGTTGTGGGAAGAAAATCCTGAAGAGTTTGGAATCAGAAGGTCGGGTAGATCTCGCAAGGAGCCTGAACGATATAATATTGGTGAGGTAAGAAAACAGTCTTCTAATAAAATGGACTAAACTAATTTTGTCTTATATCCCCCCCCCCCCCCCCCAATTGTTATAGGTATAAATACCATTTCAACATTATATACTGCAGGTTTGAATTTGTATTGGCCTTAGGTATTTGTTGTTATTTGTATATTTTGTTCCTTAAACTATAATATCAAGTATTGAAATTTTCAGTCATATTATGTGTTCAAATTAATGATATCAATTTAATTGGAGCAATAGATTAGGTTCAGCAAAATTTGAATTCTTTAAAATGGTCAAAAGTTCAAATGAAAGTGCTTTGCCTTTCTTTGTTTCTTTCTTCGTTTAAAAGGAATTTGCATACCAGAATTTCAGATAAATCCAATTTTTTTTCAGGTGATAATGGTTTTGTTATATAATTTTTAATTGATAATCATCCCTTTCTTTAGCCTTTATAATAGTAATAATAAATCTTAAAAATGTGGTTAAATATAAATTTATATTTTTAACCATGTAATATAAATTTGGTGATTTATATTTAGAAGTTATATTTAATTGAAATTTACACAGTTTTTATTGAAGTATTTTGAATTATAAATCAAAATTTAATTTAGTAGCTTTTTTTTATTTATCTTTATATCTCTTTCATTATTCAGGATTCTGAAGAAAGTGATAGTGGTAGGAGAGGAAGCGATTCCAAACCAGCAAAGCGTAATAGAAGAAAACAGTATGTAGTAATATTTTTCCTCAGCAGTTGCATACTAATAACAAGCTTTTTTTACTGATGAAGCAAGCAGTATTAATTTCTTAATATCATATTTAAACAAATGAGATTTTTGTTTTTATTAGGTCTCAAGATTGGGATAATTCTGATGATAGTGAGAGTGACAGTGCTGATGAATCATACAGAAGCAAGAAGAGTACTCCACGAAGTAAAGCTAATCAGTCAGATAGAAGGAAGCCTTCCAAATCAAGTAGCAATAAAAAGAAAGTAAAGGCTAAGAAAAGAACTTCATCTTCAGATGAATATGATTCTGATTGTAGTGATGAGAAACAAGTGCCTTTGCGGCAGACAAGAAAAGAAGTCAGGTAAAAAAAAACAAAAAAAAACTACCTTTTTTAAGGTTTTTTTTTTTTTATGTATTTTTTTTATGACTACTTGTTTTTTTTTCATAATAATTTTAAAGCAGAGTTATGAAAAACATTTATATTTTACAGTTATAAAGAACAAAGTGCAGATGAAACTGATTCTGAAGATCTGATAGAAATTGAGTATAATGATACTATGATGGAAGAAGAAATAGCTGAAACAATTGAGAAAGTTCTTGATCACAGAATAGGAAAAAAAGGAGGTATGATAATGTTTATATTTTAAAAATTATTTTTTTACTCGTTTTTTGTGTAGATATAAATTAGTGAATTGTTTAGACAAAATTTTTCACATATTGGTCTTCATTTTTTTGCTTGCAAGATGGAGGCAAAAAAGGTTAGAACTAATTTAATTATTTCAGTAGCTTATAAACTTTTGTCTTCTCTTCAGTTTAAAGATATCTGTTGAAAATCTTCTGACTAATTCATCCTTTCTTTAAGTTAAAAAATGGTGTTTGATGGTTTGTATTTTATTATTTTATTATACATTACATTCCCTCTCTTCCTCTCTGCAAGCAGCCAATTATTTTATTGAAATACCTTCTAGTTATGGGAAATAAGATTTTGAAGTTGAAAAACTGTTTTGCATGTAATTGTATCAATGATATATATTGAATTTTACTTGTGGAATTTTTATGAAAATGCATCAACAAATGTAAATTATTTGCTTTGAAACCAAGTAAAATACAAAAGATACTTCTTGGATGATTAAATTAATTGTATTGTTATTTCCTAGATAATTTTTTGAGAGCAAGGAGGGATTTTTTATATCATTAAATTTAAACCAATTTTTATGATGTATTTTCAGTAACAATTTGGTTAATTTATTATGTATATTTTGCATATGTTCATGTCATAAGTTTTTGTTTGATTAATATTTTGAATTACTTAATTATTTTTTCCCTTTATTTGTATGGAAATTTCTTTATTGTGAATAAATCTTTTCTTATTAATATTTAATATATACCTAGCTATAATTATAGTAGTTATTTTTGTTTGTATTAACTTGGAATGTAATAATACAGTTGAATTGTTTTATTTTCAAATAATAGTTTTAATTAATTTAAGATTACATTGCTTATTTTATTTTAAAATTTGCTATTGTTACTTACTGGATATTTATTTCTGATTTTGTTTTGAAAAATCCTGTGATGTTTTAAATTTTTGTTAATTGGATAATATATTTCTGAGTAATTTTATAGAACTGTTTTTTTGAATACATAGTTAAATTATTTTCATTTGAGATTGATTGAAATTATATTTTATTAAAATTTAAAATTATTCATATTCCTATTAAAATTATTTATTTGTTCCTGTTTGATTTTAATTTTCTTAGATAGCTATTAAAGATTAAAGGAGGAAATTTGGTTTTTAGAGCTTTTGTAACTTGTAGATTTCATTGGGATGCTTTATTTTGTATTATTGCATTTCAACTCTTTTCATTATTATGTTGATTTAATTTATATAATTATTTTTCTAGCCACTGGTGCATCTACTACAGTTTATGCTGTGGATGATTTTGGCAATCCAAATGATGAAAAAGCTACAGAAACTGAAGAGCAGTATTTAATTAAATGGAAAGGTTGGTCTTATCTGCACAATACTTGGGAGTCTGAAGCCACACTGAAGGAACAAAAAGTTCAAGGGATCAAAAAGCTGGAAAATTATAAAAAGAGATTAGAAGAAATAGCAGATTGGTTAGTAAATTATTTAATTATTGAAATGCATGTTTTTATAGTTTCTATAAACTATTTTAAATTACTGTGTGCATAAAATATTTGCTTCATTTCAGGAAAAGTCATGCTTCACCAGAAGATTTAGAATACTATGAATGTCAGCAAGAGCTTTCTCAGGATGTTCATTTTCAGCATCTTCAGATGGAAAGGATTATTGGTACATGATTTTAATATTTTAAATCGTTATATATAGATGGTCTTTTGTTGCCATTTCCATTTTGCATTAATTGAATTTTTTTCTTATTGAGGCTTTTTATTGAAGGGGAAAAAACAATTATTTTGCCTTGAATTTTTGTTTTGTAATTATGGATCCTTAATGAAAATTACAAAGTTTTAAATGTGCAAAGTAAGCATTTTTTATTATTTGAATTATTGTAGTTACTTTTGCTACTTAAGTGTAGAATTGAGAGGTTTGATGGAAGAAAATTTTTGAAAGATGAAAAACTCGGGCTTTAAAAAAAATTAGTAGAAGCTGATTGTTTCTAGTTGTAAATTGGATGTATTTCTAACTTGAAAGTAATATATTTATTCATTTTAAATATGTATGCTTATTTTAATATGTCTATTTTGTCTGAACTTTTTAATTTTTGAGTTGTTCTTAGAACATATTTTCTAAAATAATTGAAACAATAATAATTGACGAATTTAAATGGAAGGTACAAATATTAATGATTGTTTTCTGAAAAATATATTGAAAGTATGCTTCTTTTATTTTGTATTCTTTTTAGATACTTAATGTCTGTTTGATATTTTTCAGTATGATTGAATTATATTTGATGTTTTTTATTACAGCTCATGGTCCTTCAAAAAGTGGGGACGGTAGTGAAACCGAGTATTTTTGCAAGTGGTCTGGATTGCCTTATATTGAATGTACATGGGAAGAAGGTAGTTTGATAGAAAAGAAATTTCAGAATAAAATTGATGAGTACTTTGCCCGTCAAAAAAATCAGAAAATTCCAAGCAAAGTTTGTAAAGTAAGTATATGTCAATTATTTGAAATATTAATTATAATTAATTTTATTTTTATAATTTAGTTGGTTTGATTTATTCTATATTTTTTGAAATATTTTTCTACTTCAAAATATTCTTCTACTTGTCAAAAATATTGAGATATATACCGATTTTTTACTATATATATGATGTTATTTTTCTGATTGCTGCAGCAGTTTGGTTAAAAGCTGTTAGTTACCTTAGTTTTTTTCTATCTCACCATTACAATCTGCATAGATTTTTTTGCCTTTATTGGCTTGTTTGTTCATTTGTTAATAAAGACAAGATAATTTAATAATGTCATAAATAAATTTATCTTTGAAACTTGTGGATAATTTTACAAACAAGCAACATCATTTTTTTTTTATTGAAGTAAGTGCCAATAAGGCCAAATTACTCTTTCAGATTTAAATTTTATTTTGTTTTGTATTCTATTAATAAGCTGTAGGATATTATGATTAATTAATAGAATAAATTATTTCCATTTACAGTCATTTCTCCTTTTAAATATAAAATGTTTTTCAATTATTTAAGATTAGTTATTTAAAGTAATTATTTATGTACTAATTTTTGTGTAATTAAAATTTGAGAAGTAAAACACTGGGCCAATTCTTCTGTTTGTATTTTATTTTTTAGCTTTTAATGATACATAATTTTTTATGTTATTAATTATCATATTCTATCCCTTTTAATTCTTGCTCATAATAAATCAATACATTGATTTTATTCATTCATTCATAGTTTATTAATTTCCTATTATCTGTAAAGACATTATCTTTTGAAATTCATGCATAAATTAAATTCTGCATGATAAACATATTCTGCTAATTTGCTTTATTACATCTGTAAATATTGCTTACAGTTTTTTAAATTAAAAAAAAGTTTACCTTTAAATTAAAATAATTTTTATGATTTTACAATTTACTGACTAATGATATAAAAATATATGAAATTTTTTTGGAATTTTAGGCTCTGAAAGTTCGCCCAAAGTTTATACCTCTTAAAGCTCAACCAAAATATGTTGGTGGAGTCAATAACTTAGAATTGAGAGATTATCAATTAGAAGGGTTGAATTGGTTGGCCAACTCTTGGTGCAAGTGAGCAACTTTGATTTTTCTTCTTGTGGCTTTAATTATGAGATCAATTTTATAAAAAAGTAATTGCTAGTTCCTTTTATTTAAAAAATTTTTATTATTAAAAAATTTACTTATGTTGCTATATTTCTGTTTCAGAGAAAATAGTGTTATTTTGGCTGATGAGATGGGTTTAGGCAAAACTATACAAACGATCAGCTTTCTCAATTATCTTTTTAATCAACATTCTGTGTATGGTCCATTCTTATTAGTTGTACCACTTTCAACAATGACATCCTGGCAGAGAGAATTTGAAATGTGGGCACCAGAAATGAATGTTATAGTTTACCTTGGTGATGTTAATAGCAGGAATGTTGTAAGTTATTGTTCAAATCCTTGTTAATATTTTTTATCTTTTTCCTTTCTTTCTTGTATTGTCAGTTTTTACATTAGTTCTTTCAATATTAATTTTAGATTAGACAATATGAATGGTGTCATCCTGGTAACAAAAGACTGAAATTTAATGTTCTTATTACAACATATGAATTGTTGCTAAAAGACAAAGTAAGTAATGTGAATTAACTTTTTGCTAAAATATTAAATATCTAGACAATTATTTCCATTTAATGTATAATGATTATAATAAATTTCTCAAATTCAGTGTCTCATGAAACTTATTTCTGATTATCCTCATTATCAAATTTATTTGTAAATGATAAAATAAATATGTGGTTTATTGAAAATATTTTAATCGTCTTCTTGAATGTTTGATTTTTTTTTGAAAAAGCATTGCCCTCTTTAATATTTTAAACTTAAACAATAAGTTTTCTTTTTGTATGATGATTTACAAAAGGGTAGATTAGATATTTTTGTAATAGAACATGAGATAGGAAATGCATAGGGAGTAGGTAGTTTGATTATTGAATTAAGATGATATATCAGATGAAATACACAACATTGATTTAATGGAATAGAAATTAACTATAGCACAACAAACCACTAAATCAATAACAACATTGCAGGGGGGGGGGGTTCTCTTTGCTAAATACAGTAATGGCAAGTAAAACATTGTGTAAACAAACTGTTAGAGGAGTTAACATTTTTTTAAAAAGTTAATTTACTGTCAGAATTGTTACATGCTTTTTGCAGCTGAGTTCAAAGCATATATGCAACTATTGCAAGCTATATTCCATTAAATCTTAATCCGTTTTTCTTGTATATCTATATCTAAATTACTAACAAAGAATTCCCTTTGCCTTTTTTGCTCTGTTTTCTTTTGTAAAAATTCCTCATTTTCATATATCTAATCTATCCTTGTAAATATACCTTCTATATATACCATTTGGTGACTTTACAAAAAAAAAAAAAAACTTTTTTCTGTAATTTCTTGATAGTTTTAAAATTTTACTTATTCAATAAATAAAATGATCTTGAACAAGGTTTCACCTATTGGCTCTATAATTGGGATGCAACTGTTAGGGGAGACAATAAAGGTGCATCTTATACAATCAAATAGAATTCAGAAACCATTTTCATATGATTTAATCATTATTTCAAGAGTTTAACTAATTTTCTTTCATGTATATTTCTAATATTTATAAAACTGCCAATTTATTGTTTATATCTAATGCTAACTGAATATTTTCATTTTTTTAAAGACTTTTTTATCAAGTATTAGCTGGGCTGTATTAGGAGTTGATGAGGCGCATCGCTTGAAAAATGAAGATTCATTATTATATAAGTCTTTATTTGAATTTGATACAAATCATCGTTTACTGATTACTGGAACACCCCTTCAAAATTCATTAAGAGAATTGTATGCTCTTCTTCACTTCATTATGCCTCAAAAGTATGTACTGTTTTCAGTTAATAATGAAATATTTGCCAGATCATTTATATTATAATCATTAAAAATTTAATTTTCAATTTGTTTAGATTTTCTTCATGGGCTGAATTTGAAGATGAACACAAAGAGACTGCTGACAAAGGATATCCTAAATTGCATAAGCAATTGGTGCCATTCCTGCTGCGAAGAGTTAAAAAAGACGTGGAAAAATCTTTACCTGCTAAAGTAACTTATTATGATTTATTTGCACATAATCTTTCACTTATTGCCCATTTATGTTTGTTTTGGTTTGCAAAATTTATAAGGACTAATTTGTATTTTAGGTTGAACGCATATTAAGAGTTGAAATGACAGCCGTACAGAAGCAGTTTTACAAGTATGTTGAAATTTTGTTATTCTAGGTTAAAAAAATAGAGAGGAAATTACAAAAACTTAGTTTTAAATATTTGAGAAGTTATAGGACTACTGCTTATGCAATTAAAAAAAATATTAATCTGTTTAGAATTAAGATGAATTTTTTCTTTTAATTTAATGATAAAACAATTTAAGTGTTTTTTTACTGACTGATATTCTCTTTATATTTTTTAAATATATAAAAAATTGTCATTATAAATCTTTTTTTTTTTTTTTTTTTTTTTAAGATGGATTCTGACCAAAAATTACAAAGCTTTAAGTAAAGGTCTAAAAGGAAACATAGGCAGTTTTTGTAATATCATCATGGAATTAAAAAAATGCTGCAATCATGCAATGCTGGTTCGAAGTGTTGACAATCCAAACAATTTGGATCATTTGCAGGTAAAATATTTTATTTTCAAGATTTAATCTAGCATTTCCAAGCTGGTATAGTATTTTTTTTTGTATGCATATATTTTATTGTTCCATAGAATATTCTCTCTAGAATAATATCTATATGTAGAATATATTTCAATAATATCTAGTGAGACAAGAGACACTCTCTCGGCTTACAATCGCTGATTTCGTTTGCGGGCTTGTCTACGACAAGTGCCATTAGAAACAAACAACAATAACAAAAAATTATTTGAAGTGATTAAAGTTTTGGTCCTTTGAATTAAAAATATGATAGTGTTTCATCTAATGCTAAGACATGCAGAAATATTTAGAAAGAATTAGATGAATATTTTTACAGGCATGTTTTATCAGGCCATTTATTCTGATGATATATGTTTCATCAGTCAATTTTGATACCTTTATTACTGAAATTTTAGTTACAATGATACCTCAATGTTCATTTAAAAATGCAGTGATGTTGCTCTTTTGAATTGGATAAAAGTGAGTTATTCAAAGATACATACACATACATTTTAAAATTAAGCTATTTTTTCTAAATTTGTATGTGCTATTTTTTTATGGGTATTCTTTAAATCGTCAAGTCGAAAAGTAGGCTAACAAATTTAAAAACTGTAGTGAAAAATGTATTTTTAGAATTAAAAAAAAAAAAAAGGAAACATATAGAAATGCAGAGAAAGCTACTTTATATTTCATATAATGAATTATAAACATAATGACGTTATAAACCTGATAAGAGAAGGATTATTCTTAACAATTTTGGTAGTTCCATGAACTTGATAAAATGTTTCATAACAAACTGTGGAGTAGGATCAGAACTATTACATAAGTTTAGCTTTCTTAAATAATTTCTTCACCACATGAGTATTTTCAATTCACTGGAGCACACTTGAACCGATTCCAATGAAATGTATTTATACAAAAACCATTTATGTGATCAAGGCGCTTGGATTTATATAAAACTTATTTATATACATTTGAAGGCTGGCATATGTTCCGTTATTTTGTTTCACAATGCAGAAGATCCAATTAATGCAAAAATTATTAATATGCATTTAATGCCAATATAAATATTTTTAAAATGTAAATTGTTGAATTTCACCTACTTTCTGTCCTTTTCATGGTATCTCTATTTTCATAATTATATCTTTTAACAAATTGGAAAACAATATTTAAACAAATAATATTTGTAACAAGCATAGTAATTGAAAATTAAAAAAAAAACAACTCAGGGAAAATTATAATTTTAATTCTTTCTATTGCTCTATAAAATGTGTGTGTGTTTGATGTAATGTGTAAATTTTGATGTGAAAAGCACACACCAAATTAATTTATCTTGTTTACTGTATTTTTGTGTTATATAGACATGTACACATATATACAAGGACACACAGCCTACTAGTATCTATATATTTTTAATGCAACTTATGTAAAATTCTTTCTTTTAGCTTTTGATTCGTAGTAGTGGTAAAATAGTTCTCTTGGATAAATTGTTATGTCGTCTGAAAGAAACTGGGCATCGAGTATTGATTTTCTCTCAGATGGTTAGAATGCTTGATATATTGAGTGAATATATGCAGCTTCGTCATTTTTCATATCAGGTAAAAATTAGTTTCATGTGTATTCTCGTAACTGCTTTGTACATGTACAATACTTTGTACATACACATGTAGAATATGACAAAATATATTGTTCATTATTAATTTTATCTTCTTTTTGAATAGCGCTTGGATGGATCTATTAAAGGTGAACTACGAAAACAAGCTTTGGATCATTTCAATGCAGAAGGTTCTCAGGTAACTCGTATGTTTCGGTTATCCATAATATTTCAATATGAAATGCATTGATTTAATTCAACCTTTGAATATTAACTTCTTTTTTTTTCCTCTTCTTTTTTCATTTAAATCTTTTAAGTAATAAAATGTTTATTATAAACTGTATAACTGCAGAAAAGAATAACATTCATGATAATGATCATCAAGTAGTGATCATGTTCTACCATTTTTCCTTCTTGTTTAAGAAAATTTAATTAAATAAATAAACTATATCATTTTTTCTATTCAGGAATATATTTAAGAATGCTAAATTAATGTAATTAATCATAAACATTATTAAATTGCTATTCTGATTTAATTATTATATTTTGATAGAAAACTTAACACCCATTAAAAGTTTCTGTATTTGAACTGTAATTTTTTTAGATGAATTAATATCAACATCTTTTTATTTTTTTTAATTTTTATTGTAATTGATAATAATGTAGATACCAATAGGATTTGAATGAAAAATAATAATAATAAAAAAAAATTGTATGGGAAAAAGCAAGGTGTAGTAATTTTATTTATATTGTATTTCTATCTGTAACATGAATTTGCTTTGTTTGCTACAGGACTTTTGTTTCCTATTATCAACCAGAGCTGGAGGTTTAGGTATTAACCTTGCCACTGCAGATACTGTGATCATATTTGATTCTGATTGGAATCCTCAAAATGATCTTCAAGCTCAGGCTAGAGCTCACAGAATAGGACAAAAAAATCAGGTATGTTTGTTTTTATATAATTGAATAGTATTGAGAAGCATGTTTATATATATATATATATATATATATATATATATAAAAAATCCTATTGCTGAATTTCTTCTGCTTGCTCTATATGTTTCTCCTAATTGCTCTTTTAATATATATTGCATCATCTTTTGATATACACTTCAATTTTTATTTTGTTGGCATTGTTACCTATTTCAGATCAAGGTCTATATTTTTGAAATTTTTAATTTA
This sequence comes from Argiope bruennichi, assembly GCF_947563725.1. Lineage (NCBI taxonomy): Eukaryota > Metazoa > Arthropoda > Arachnida > Araneae > Araneidae > Argiope > Argiope bruennichi. The sequence goes on along the minus strand of NC_079152.1, from coordinate 112,484,665 downwards.
AAAAAAAACTTATTAATTTTCATAATTTTACTTTTGAATCTTCCTTACCTTTCAAAAAAAATTTTGTAATATATCCAGTTTTTTTTTTTTTTTTTTTAAGAAATATTTCATTTAGATATTACAATTCCTTTCAATTAAAAGAATCTTACTCATTACATTTTTTAAAATTTTTAATCTCATTTTGAACCGAATATTTTTTTGTGTGTAGTTACAACTTAACAAAATAATTGTTTGATATTTATTACTTTGTACGCTCTCATCACCAAAGAATGTTAAGTAGCAGGATGGCTGCTAATGAAAGTAATGAAGTAGTTACAATAAAGATAAACTGTTTAAAGTTTAATGCAGCCTTTTCATTTTTAGTAGATTTATTTGCTTTTTTAAAAAATCTTTATGGACCCTTATTACTCTTTCTTTAATGTCTTTAAGGAAGAACCTTTGTGATCTGACTACACTGTTTATAATGGAATTTCAATATCGTCTGTAATGGCTGTTGCATCTGAAATGGGCACTAGGCTAAATATATGGACTTTCAGAAAAGGAGTTTTTCTACAGCATGGCAAGCATAATAGCTTCAATATTATATTGGCAGTAGGAATCTTAAAGAAATATGAATCAAACAAATACAGTACGGGGGGGGGGACTTAGTGGAGCTTTTAGTATGAAAACAAAAGCAGCCTGTGAACAAATAGAAAAACAAAATAAACAATTATAAATACTTAAAAAAAATTGGCATTCTAATATTTTTTTTTATCTTGCCTGGTCCAAAGAAGAACTCAAATAAAGCATAATGCTAAATTTTAGCTAGCATTTTTTTTTTATTATTATTAAGCTAATAAACGTATCAGGCAGTAATGGCAGAAAAGTTAATCAAATGAAATTAAAATATTTTATTTATGAAATATTGAAATATATCAAATAATAGAAAGATTAAATGAAAAATGTTTATAAAAATATTTAAAAAAAATTACAATTATAAAAATTGATTATTTGGAACTATCTTAATTTAAAAGAAATATTACTACTTGATAAATGACTTTTGTTTTTCATTTTTCAATAAAATTCATATAGAATGCATGTGGTATAGGGTATACTTTTATTGTCAGCAAAGAAAAAGACTAGCGGTTATGTTAACAAACAAAAGGATTGATGGTGCAGTTATTTGGTTGATTTTTTGGTGACGAAGTCTGTGAAATCAGCATTTCGATTCCAACCAGTAATTTTTGTCTGTGTAAACAGTTTAGTGTATTGATAATTATGAAGTGAAATTGGTCACAGAATTTTACAGGGGAATGCATGATATCTGTTTTGGTTTATTTTATTGTTAGTATATATATGTGTGTCAAAGTGTGAGAATAGAATGAAAAGTAGAGTAAAATAATAGAACATATTGTTGTCAATGCAGTTTTAACCTGATTAGGTTAAGAGTTATGTTTTTAAATAAATTGTTATATAATAAAAATTATAATATCTGCAAAGTACAAAGAGGAATTCAGTTTTTTGAATTTTTATTTTGTGTGTTCATAATATTAATTTAGCATTAGCATACTTTATTAATAGCTCTTTTTGTTTTTGTTTATTAAAATGCATTCATATTATGAATTAGTATTCTGTTTAAATTAAATAAAGTGATTTACTTTATTAGCATATTTTACCAACAATATCATTCTTTCGAACATTAATTTTTTAAAAACAAAATTTATAATTTAGGTTAACATTTACCGCCTGGTTACCAAAAATAGTGTGGAGGAAGATATTATTGAAAGAGCAAAAAGGAAAATGGTATTAGATCATTTGGTCATTCAAAGAATGGATACTACTGGACGAACAATTATGCAGTCCAATAAAGCTCCTAACACAAGGTAAAATATAAATTTTAGCTTTATTTAATAAAATTTAATTTCATAATTGATTTTTTTTTTTGTATATATATAAAGAGAGGAAGAACTTCAATTTCTTTTAATGAAAAAATTGCTATTGATATAGATTTCTTTCATAAAATATATTTAAACATTTTCAGCAGTACTACACCTTTTAATAAAGAGGAATTAGCTGCTATTCTAAAATTTGGTGCAGAAGAATTGTTTAAAGAAACAGAAGATGGTGATGAAGAACCACAGGTTGATATAGATGAGATTCTTAGTCGAGCTGAATATAGGGAGGATCAGCCTATGTCTGTCGGAGAAGAACTGCTGTCTGCTTTTAAAGTAATAATCTCTTTTACCTCTTTATTATGTGTAATTAAAATTTTCTGTGTAAGTTTGTTATAAGTTTGTAAAAATAAATTATTTATTCTAGTTTCTAAATATTTCTTTTGCATGCAAGGATATATATATATCAATAATTGATGTTTCTTTTTGTTAGATATGCATGTTTGCATTTGAAATTTTCATATTCTGGAGATTTTTAATGTTGTCTCCTTGACTGATATTCGAAAATTGTAATCTTAAATATCCTTCTTCAATTATTATTTTTTATAGGTTGCAAGTTTTAATTTTAATGAAGAAGATGTCAGCATGCAAAGCACTGGTGATACTAAAGATACTGAAAAGGATTGGGATGATATTATTCCTGAAGATGATCGGATGAAGATGGAGGCAGAAGAAAGAGAAAAGGAGGAAATGGAAATGTTTTTGCCTCCAAGAAGTCGAAAACCAGTTAAAAGGGTAATTTCCTTTTATTATTTTATCTGCAACTTCTTTGTATTAAAAATTTTCTAGAATTCTGATACAAAAATATATTGCAGATGTCTAAGCATTCAGACAGTGATGCCAGTAAAGGAGATTCTGGAAGTGGATCTGATAAGGATGATTCTGATGAAGACAGGCCCAAAAAGAGAGGTCGACCTCGCATTGTCAAAAATGAAGCCATTAAGGATTTTACTGATGCTGAAATTAGAAGGCAATTATTTATATTATCTATCTATCTATCACTCTTAAGAATTTTACAAAAAAAAAAAAAAAAAAAAAGTAATTTGTATTGATGAAAGATATCCTTTTTGACTTATTATTAGAAAGAATAAAATAAATTACTCTTTCTGTAAATTTGCAAACTAAACTTTTGAAAATTGCTTATATTTTCCAAAACCTTATAGTGAAAAAAAAATATTCAGATTTCTAGACTTATGTAAAACAATTAGACTCAAAATTTACTGTAAATAATTATTTTATTTTTCACTTTTTTTTAATTTTCACATTTAATTTTTTTGTAAGTGTAATTAAATATGAAGTGTATATAAAGTATGACAATAACAGCATCTAAAAGTACTTTTTATAGTTCATTCTTTGGCTGTGGAAGTTTTAAACAATTAAGAACTCATATTTGCTTTCTTTGATTCTTAATTTATATTGATATTACATTTCTGAAATTTTATTTTGCAGGTTTCTTAAAAGCTATAAGAAATTTCCATCTCCATTAAAAAGGTATGTTAGCTTTGTATTACATATTTTGCAATTGTTGATATTCAGTGATTTTAGTACTTTCTTCAGTACAGTGAATTCTTTACTTTTGTCTTATGGTTGGGAGAAACTTATTTCATATCATTATCTTAGTTTTTGTTGGCTAAGAGGCATTTATGAATTTTTATTTAAGCAACAGTGTCGATCTGTTTTGATAAACTACAAATTACTCTTAATTTGCTTTCATTTCTTTAGAAATTATTTGATTTTAAAAAAAATTCTGAAAAAGTTTGAAAATATATCTTTTAAAATTTAAAACAGAAGCTGTTAAATTTGAGATAAACTATTCCAGATTATTTTTGTTTTCTGATAATATTTGATCATTTTTTCAAATGAAACTCTATGCTAATTGGTTTCATCTATTGAATTCAGAATAGATTATGTGATAGCAGCTAATATTTCATATCATAACAGGTTTATTTTCTTAATACTCATTTCCTTCTTAATAGGTTAGATGCTATTGCCATGGATGCAGAATTACAAGAAAAAACTTTTAGTGACTTAAAAAAATTAGGCGAGTTAATAAAAAATAGTTGTGATAAAGCCATGAAGGAACACCAAGAAAAAGCAGAGAATGAGGAAGAAGCTGGTAAGAAAAACAGTAATATTAAAATGCTATTTTCTCTACTAATAATAAAGAAAAATGTTGTGTGTGTTGGTGCTCTAGAGGACAAGCCATTACTACTATACCAAATCCGGTGCATATGTACTTAAAAGGATAGAAATGTGTACCTTGTAGCAATTTTTAAAAAAAATTTTAATTGATTAAAAGTTGACTGATATTTGGCATTTTTTTTTTTTTTTTTTTTTTGCGATGCATGCATACATACATACACACACACATATATATATATATATATATATATATAATATAATATTTAATAACATTAATTTAATAATCATACAAAGTTTTTGTGAATTCTCATAATTTTTTTAGAATATTTTCTGCTTGATTTCCAGCAATACATTGTACTGTTGATCAAAATTCACTCTTTACATTGATTCAGCAAATATTTAATTGCATGATTTTTCTCAGCACTGAAAGTTAAAGAAGGATTATGCTTAATGTTTGTGTAGTTTACAACAAGAAAATGAAGTTGCAATGTAACAGTATTTAAAAAGTAGATGAAATCGAATTTTGACATTTTTTATTGCACCTTGATTGTATTTGATCAGTTTCTGTTAGAAAGATTCATGTACATAAAAGAACTTGAATAAAAAATTAAATTAGCATAGTTTTAATGTTAGATAATTTTGCAGGATCATGAACATGAAGTTAGATCTAAATGATTTATCTGAAATCAAATATAATCAATACTTATCAGCAAACCAGCTGAGTTGACCATGTGGGTAAATGAGGTTTAAGGTGAATAAATATGAATTTTTATGTTTCTCTATGTGTCGATGCTCTACAGGGTTACCATTTAACAAAGAGCTTACAACTTGGTACATATATGTTTTAGAAATAGTAATGTGCACATTGAAATAATATTTTTTGAAGTTTTATATATTAAAAATTAAATGAAAATTTGGAGTTACTCTGCAATAATTTAAACAAAAATGTTATTGCACAAAAATGTTTACATCATTTAAAAATTTAAAAAATATATTTTTAATATCATTGTCCTTGCTATATAATTTTTTCTATTTGCAATAATATATTTTTATTGTTAAGGTAAAACTCAAATTGTTTTCCCTGCAACTACTAAAATTTCATCTTAGCATTTTATCCTTTTGTTGAAGATTCAATTTATTTTTCATATTGAGTATGTTTCAATATAAGGTGCATCTTTAATAAATTTTTGTGAAAACTTCTAAACTAGTATGAGTTATATGCCTATTAAAATTTGCTTAAAAATACTTTGCTGAGGAAGGTATTAAGACCAAATTACACAAAATATTTAATTAAGGTTTTTAGCAACTATTTTAATTCCGGTGAACCAACTAATTGCCAGAAGTGGCTAGTAAATAGTAATTTTAATTATTGAAAGTAGCTGAATGACTTTTGGCAATTACATGATGCAGTTAATCAGCATAAATAGTAATTTTTAAATTGTATAAATAAAATTAGAGTATATTATATTCTTGCTAATGGGGGGGGGGAATATTATTGAAAAAAAAAAAAATAAACCACTCTATGCATGCTATATGCATGGCTTTTCTATCTTAAATTTAAAATATATTCCTTTGGGAATATATAGTCAACTATGAAACAGAACGATTTATTGCATGAATTCATTTGATTTTTATTACATATTTATTTTGGGATAAAATTCGGTAACACCTTTTAATATTAACTCCCTCCTTGACACAGCTCCAAAGAAGAGAGGCAGAGAGAGAGGGCCTACCTTCAAAGTTGGAGGCGTTTCTGTTAACGCCAAAACTTTATATGCCAATGAAAGTGAGCTTCAGCCTCTTGATATTATCATTCCAGCAGATAAAGAGGAAAGGAAGAAGTAAGATTTTTTAAAATTAAAAATCAATATCATTTCTGAATATTAATAAAATAATGTATGCATTCTAATAAATCTGGAAAAAAATTATCTTTTTGATGTTTCTGAAAAAGAGAATTGTGATTTTGAGTGTGAAAATATTTTTAAATTGTAATTTTTACAATTTAATTGTAAAAATTACAATTTACAATTGTTGTACTTTATTCTTCAATTGAAAAAATAATAATAAAGAAATCTATAATTAATTTAATTTGATTAATAAACTACAATGCTTTCTTATTTATTTGCAGGTGGATTTTAAAAGAGCATGTGAAAGATGCACATTTTGATATGCCATGGACACCTGAAGATGATTCAAATCTACTGAAAGGTGTATATGAACATGGTATGGGAAATTGGGAATCAATTAAAATGGATCCTACATTGGGACTGGGTGATAAGGTAATTGGATTAAAAAAAATTTAGTTCAAAATATTTTTATTGCAGGTATTAATTTTCAAAAGCATATCTCAAAATTAACTTTCTATATTTTCAGATATTACCAGATGGGGAACAAAAACCACAAGCTAAAAATTTGCAAGCACGCTGTGATTATTTACTGAAAGTACTGAAAAGAGTGACTGATTCTAAGCCTGGACTGGTAAGCTTTTCTTTCTTTTGTATAGGTATAAATTCATATTGGGAGCATATTTTATTAGTTCATCTGTCAATGTTTTAAACTTTTTAGTTAAAATTCACCTTTGCAACAGAATTTCCAAACCATGATCCAGTATAGAAGCTATATACCTTATTAATATTATTTTTCTTGATTTTCCATGCAAAGCGAATTCTGTCTAGAATAATGTGATTTATAAAGTAATTTTTTACAAAACATCTGAAGTGAAATGTTAGTGATATACTTAAGACTTATTTTAAAATATTAAAATATCACTCAGTTTTTTTCCCCCTCACCAAATGTCAGGAAAGGTCATTGTAACTTGTGGCAATTAAAGTATATAAACAAATTATGCTTTGAAGTCTAATTCCATTATAGGTCTGCCTTTTATGTCTTTATTGTGCATGTCAGGATCTAATGTTGTGCAGTTATAATGTGATGCTTGGGATGGTGGAATACTTGCTCAGATGTTATCAGAGGGTTTAACTACAGTTTTATTCCAAAATAGTCTTCATTTGGCTTCAGAACAGATTGTTAATGAATTAAACTACATGAATGTGAGAAGAGTGCGAAAGTGATTATATACATGCACTAGCTGACCCGAAAAACGTTTTCTGCCTTATCAATTATTTCTATTGAATATTTTGGTTGTTGCATTGTAAGTGTGTGAGTGTTAGATCTATGACAGAAAGAGGAATGGAGCGCTGTAGACGATGATCGCCGATTAAAAAAAAACACCAACTATTCATTTTCTCAATACAATGTATTTCATTAATGTAACTAACATACACATTGTTTGATCTGTTAAAAGTTTAATGTGAAGTGAAAAAAGTAATTTATTTTTTACTCTAATGTGTAAAAATGAAATAAAGAAAATCAACTCATTTCGAAGAGCAATTGAGTGCACGATATTTTTTGTCAATCCATATTTAGCCAACACAAATAAGCTCGATGATTTGCCAACTCTAGAACATGCCACATATAATTGTCTGTGTGAAAACATAGTGATTTATTGATTGTCATTGCAAATACTAATCTAATAGGAAATTGAACACGTTTGAATTCAGTTTGCAAGTCTGTGAGAATCATTGGAATTCATATCAGCAAAACATATTCGGCTTGTAATTTGCTATTCAAAATGGTGGCCTCGATAACGTTTTTCATCAATTTTTTAATGACCAATCGCGTGCCATTGCACATCCATGGTGGGTTCGAATTCCGAAGTAAAATAACTGAAGATCCAGCTTTTAGTCGTAGAAGGTGTGGTGACATGCCTTGCAAATCCAGTGAGTAAAAAAACTGTTGGATAATTTTCAGCTTTGTTAGCATCGCAAACTGTATCGATCGATTTGTATGATACCAAGTCGACGGGTATCATACAAATACTGTATCTTGAAGTTTAAATCGTCGACGTCCCCATTTTTTTGCTGCCAACCACGCATGATTTATGTATTTTGTGCGTACATCGGGAAATATGCAGTTAATGAGAGAATTTGCGAATCAACGATAGTGCAGAAATTAGTGAGCAATTTTATGCATCCAATATTTTATTAGATAGCAACTTTTCCATTGCCGATAGCTAACAATTGGTCCGAGAATGTGTCAGTGGATTGATCTTGTAGCATTTGGACGCGCATGTTTATTTTTAGCTGGACTTTTTCAACATTACGTCACAGTGGCTATGATTTCAAGCAAGCTTTGATCTCCTCAGCGTATGGTGAACATTCATAGGAACACCCTAATTACCTAACATGAAATATACTCTACGACCTTTTCTCATGCCTGCCAAATGCACATAAAAAGTTTCATGAATATCAGTCAAGCCGTTCCGGAGGAGTACGAACACAAACACCGTGACATGAGATTTTTATATATTAGATTTTAATTCTGCTGTTTTTGGTATCAATTTCATATGAAGAATGTTCATTAAATTTTTTTATTTCAATAATAGTAACATATTTTTTAAACTTCTTTGCAGATTTGATTTTAGTTAATCTTTTAATTCATTGTTATTTTCTTTCTGATGTGGAATTTTACTAATTAATTTTGATTTTATTTCATACAAAGGATGTTCCAAAAGCTAAACGAGGTCGCAAACCCAGAGCTGATAAAATTGTTTTGAGTAAAGCATTTGTAGATAATGATGATAGTGATGCTTCTGTGAATTCTGTGAGTATTTTTGCGTCTTTTAAAACTCATTCATTTTAACCTGACTTTTTAAGATGGAAGATAATCCTCCCCCTTAAAAATAGTTATTGCCAAGAAAATTTTATGCATTTTAATGTAGTGAATATTTTTTATGAAGTATTTTAGTCAGTTGATTTCTTTAAATATGTGTATAGTTTGTTTTAATATTTAATTTTTTCAAAATATATTGTTAATAGTTAGATTAGTATAATATTACTCTCTGAGATTTAGTTTGTGGTTTAAGTTATTGCAATCTTATCTAGCATTTTTAATTGAAAATGTTTAATTCTTTTCATTGAATGAGTAATATAGAATAAAATAATTGAGTTTAGGTTGGTATGTATAAACTTGATATTTTTTGTTTAGATCCAGTTTTGAATAAATAATTATGCAGCAGAACAATATTAAACTGTACAAATACTAATTTTAATTGAAAATAAAAGTTAAATGTATAGTTATTTTCCAATTTTTGTTATTTGATTGATATCTGCTAGAAAAATATTCATTATTTGTCATTAATATAAAATTTAAAGAATAGATTTTTAAAGTGAGTAAACTATTTTATTGAGCATAATAATCCACCTTTCATAATTTTAAGATTTTGAAGATCTAATACTTAATATGTTTTTCATTTTGCAGACACCAACTAAAGAGAATAAACCACGTGCTAAAAAAATTAAGTCTGAAAGCATAGTATTGGATGATAAGAGTAATAAGGAACATTTATCACCTGTTAGCAAACCACTTGCATTGAATGACGTTGATACTGAGGTAAAGAAAAAGAAATCTGACAAAGCTGAAAAGCCAAAGAAAACAAAAGATAAAGAAAAAGAAAAGGCAAGTTTAACAAAATTATGTCTTTGATTTA